>NC_092572.1:8675000-8815000 GCF_037975245.1 Apostichopus japonicus
TGATATGTGATTTTATACTATTCGAAAATATTCTTTGGGCAACGAAATGTTAATATCGGATTAAATAATTAAGTTTTTTGCTTCTCGCCCTTCATATTGGTGAAAACAACCTCTTCTTTTTTGTTGGTCATATCAAATCTACAAAGTATTGCTCTCAATATAAAACATTGTCTCATCTTTAGTTTTCCCTCACAGATATGAATATTCATTAGTGAGGAACAGACTCTTATCAGTTTTCAACCTCATACATGGAACAAATTAATTGGAAAAGCTTTTGACATTCTTTCAATTATTTATATAATTCAGGAAAACATCTGCATTGTCATTCGAAGTTTTTCTTTCTCCTTGGATTATTTTTCTGTAAATTCTTGTTTTACTCAAAGTCGATATTAATAGTTAATAATCACCTTTTCTTTAATGATAGCATACATTACAGTGTACCGATATCACACCATACTGCGGGTCAACTAACATGCAACAGAAGTTTACCTCATAGCATGACCAACCCTTAAAACATTTAACTGCTTCCTTAGTTTTTTACTCTGTCGAAGTGCACTAACAACGCCATTTTGGTTATTCCCGAAGAAACACATATATGCAGGCTGCCCTCATATCCTCATGTTGCGTGTAGATGAGGTTTACTTTATACCACATCTTCCCGTGTGTCTACTTAAGATGAATTCTGTGGAAGAAAGAGGCTTACACCTGTTCTAAAACGGAATTCCACAGACTTGGTACTTAATTAATAATTTTCCAGAAAACTAGCCGTTTAGAAAATTGCTATATCTATTCTATATTTTCGCATTTCCCTGAATTTAGAGGAGAGAGAGAAAAAAAAAGAAAAAAGAGTATTTGTGTACATCTCGTGTCTGCTAGAATGGCTGAAGTAATTCAATTAGCGGCCAAAAGGGCATGTTAATAACGGTGTGCGCCCAGGGGCCAGCTGTCAAATTACTTGGTATCCTTATTACTGTTAGATCATTGGGAAATGGTTGCTTATAGGATAGTCGTTACAGAATCAGATGGTGAGGGGATGAAGCTCTTTAAATCATGATAAAAGAAAAGGATGAAGAAGAAGAGAAAATGTCGGGGGGGGGGGGGGTGGTGGGTTGAAGAGAGATAAATATGAAAGTACAAGACCCTTCGAGGCCTCAGATTATCATATAGGGCAATGCTCAGAAGAAATTTTTATATTTATAATATAAGGTATGTTTTATGTAACTTCAACAAAAGGGATCATGTACTTTTGCAATACATCAGGTGTTCGCCAAACGAGAAAACAGGGAAGAAATAAAGTCAAGAAATCATAAGAAACCAAATAAATGAGGTATTAGGTTAAATGATGTTAACAGAGATCATACTGGGTCATGTACAGACATGTTCATTTTATAAAATTGATATAGAGAGAAATGAAGATGAAGATGGCAATCAGTAATCTCGGAATCAAAGTGTATGACGTCATGATCGACGCATCCAATAACGTCCGATAAAGCTTTGGTAAATATATATATTTTGAAGGCGACGAGCGGGAAAATCTAGTACAGTGAAAAAAATCCTAAAAATCCTATATATATATATATATATATATATATATATATATATATATATATATATATATATATTGAAATGGAAGTGTATTTCAATTTTTCATAATTAACAATTTGGTGCACAAATCACAGTAATCACCTTCCATGGCAGCCTTACTAGATCAGCCGAAATAATTAGTAAGTGATTATTTCATATCAATCAGACGGAAACTGGTTCAGCTCCCTATGGTACATAACAGGTATCAATCTTACTCAGTATGTCAACCCCCCCCCCCCCCCCTCACAAAGAAATTCATGATTGATAATCTCAACGAAGTGTTACTGTCATATTTATTACGCTATAGGAAAAGTCTCGCAGGTTGATGTCTGAATTATAGGAAGATTTGTTTTATTGTTTATAAAGTCGTTTAATATTATTTAATATTCCAAAGGAGAACGTTCTCGTGAATTATATCAAACACTTTGTAAACAAAATGTGCTTAATTGAAGTGTGACATTTTTTCTAAAAACATATGCAAATTGGTCAAAGAAGAAAATAATTAATCATTTCAATGTTTTCTTCGCTGATATAATAATGTGGGGTAATCACGAAAATTAAAGAAGATTAATTACTTGTAGCCCAGACTGTAAACACAATAATCCTCGTTGCTTGAATTTGATTTTCGGGGATTTAAAATGAGTAGAATTTGAAGACAAAAAAAGAGTTCATTCATACTTGTTAAAATTTTTACTTTTTTTCTCCAATTTCCCAAGGTATTTCATTCTTCGACTTTGTGCATGCGGTGTCGTTCGGTTAGGACGCGGAGATCGAGATGAGGATTGTTCGTTTGGGAGGCAAGTGATAAGCTTCCTGTTCATCCTGTTCATCTTTATCTTCAAAGTCAGCGACATCCTCGGGAGCTGGTTGCCCTCGTACTCGCGATTTATCATCCCCTCCTTCCATCCAACGATTCATCTCTCTCTCCAACGGTCGGGGTTACCGATCAGTCCCGACGGGGCATGTTGAAATCTGGACAAGCATTCAAAGAACCGCCCATTCCGACGAGAGTTGCCGCTTTTCGTTTTCGCATGATGTCATTGACCAAGTCTACGATGTGAGATCCTTTGACGATGCGGTTATTCCCTTGTCGATCCAATCGAGAACATGCTGACTATGGAAGCTATCTTTCGAAGAAGGGATTGCGTCGCCTTACTTTTCAATGCTTTGGGGATGATGCTTCCAATGACATCTTGTCTCGTCTTGGTGATGTGTAATTATCGTCGGGGGAAGTTTCAGATTGAACTTCTTGTTTTAGTCGCACCTTTGGCAGTTCGCTTGCTTCCCGTATCATAAATCATGTAGCCTTGCACTAAATGCATCGGCATAGAGTTACATTCTAGTTGCGTCATAGAGGTGTGAATGTCTCGACACGGTGGATAGATGCCATTCAAGTTCTTGCATTTTTTTTGGTCTCTCCAATGGTTCTGATACGAGTCTTCCGGAGATACTAACACGAACGTTTCGGTGTGATCCATGTTCACCATCCTCCGCCGAATAAAACGCTACCAAGGAACCCCGATGATGAGTGGCGGTAAGAGAGCTGCCAAGATGGAACCACCTCTTTGTAAAAGAGACTTTTCTTTATGGACCAGGATTGACGTACGTGTGTTTGCTAAATCGCGCAACTGGCATTGGTGTCTGCTCAACCCTTCTTTTTTTGCTGCTGTCTGTTCAGCCGGACGTTTGCTTTCATCGTACTAAACAGCGCCTTAACAGAGACGGGTGATCAAATCTGTGGAGGCACCCTGTATGGTAGCTTGCATTTGTTTCAGAGAAGCTTCTGCTAACACGTGCAAATACTACCGATGTTTACCTCGCCGTCGCATGTTGATAGAATGAAGGGAAAGCCAAGGGATACCACTCTATATCTATTTCTTCACGTGTAAGCGTATTGAACTTCTCCGGGAAATATTTGCGCTCTTAACGAAAGTTTCTCTGGAGTGGTACTTTTGAGGTCGATGAAGTGTTATCCGTAAGGTGTACTCGTTCCCGTCTCTATAAATATTAATATATAAATATAAATATATCGGTTTCTCGGGGAACATTTGTCGGGCAGGATATAGGAAAATTTGGGAGGCGTCTATGGGATTTTTGAATAAGATGGGATAATACGAATTGAGATTAATGGTTCTACTTTCTCGACCTTGTTAAAAACATGTTTTGGCTGACCAGGATCACGGACGTTCATCAAATCGTCAAGTTTAATGAGATTTCTTTGAGACATGTCTAGCTGCTCGTCAAAAGAATGAAGTACGCCCTCTATTAATTGAACAGCACTTCCCGAGGTTTCAGAAAATTGATCGTAGAGGGGCTGATATCCCCCGTATAAAACCACAAAATGACTTCTGGGGGACTTTGAATCAGTTCCTGAGCATGAGTCAACAAAGCCGTTAGAAATACCTCTTTCTTCACCCTTGATCGGTCCGGCTATGACATAAGTCAGGTGCGTATCCAGGGGGGGCGTTTGGGGCGCGCCCCCCGGGTAAGGAAAAGAGGAGAGAAAAAAAGAGAAGAAAAAAGGGAAAAGGAGGGGGAAAAAAAGAAAAGGAGGAGAGGAAGGAAGGGAAAAGAAAAAGAAAAAAAGAGGGAAAAAGGAGAAAGGAGGGAGTAGAAGATAGCCAAGACCTCGGGAAGAGAAAGAGGAACAGTCATAGTTAAAGCGCTGATCCCTATTATATACACAGGTAGCCAGTGACAGATCAAGGATTACGGAAGGGGTGTGCGCCTCACCCTACCCCTTACATCGACAACTCCATTTTTGACGTTTCCATTTTTCCTCTCTCACTAATGTATCTATATAAATACTATATACGGTCTATCATAACGCGTGTGTGTGTATGGACGCCTTAAACAATTGTAGAATTGTGCTATATGGAACCAACTGTGGCTGGTCTTGAACTCGACCGAGTCGTCGGGGAACATTTCGGGAAGGGGGCGACCGCCCCCCCCCCGAGCAAATTTTCTTTATGACATCGCTAGTAATTTCAAAATAGACAATGCTTAGATGCAACTTACAAGGCCTGGGAAGTGTCATTTCCAGCGATCTGGGAGGCATTTTCGGCCAAAATTTTTCTTGTACGCTTCGCGCCAACTCATGGTGGCGCTTCGCTTAGATAGTTTGCCTACAGGCAATTACTCGCTACACGCCTGTTCGAATTTGTAAAGCAAAGAGCAGATATAACATCATATCAGTGAGCATTGAAATGCATTTTCCACGATGAACAGCCTCAAAAACTGTCTATGTGTGTAGTCAAAGGCGTAGGAGCCCAATTGGATTTGGGGGCTGTAATGACTTGCCCGAAGAAAAAAGCCAAAATTTTCGCGCATTCAACATATCGATGCCAATATCATATAAGCAAACATCGGTCAATATATTGCATGGCATCGTGTACCGCACGGTCCGTCAAAGTTGCACAGTATACCGCCAAATGCTAATGTAAACAACCAAATATCTTATGTAGATGGAGAAAAAGCATACAGATCCATTTATGTCAAAACTCTCTTTTACAGTAGTAATGTCGGCCAAGCTTACAACTTTATTTTAATTACCACGGAGATCATTTTTAAGCTATTCATTGCTATTTATTTTTCTTTCAGTAGGTGTCCGAAAAAATTGGAACAAATTGGGTTGCGGGGGGGGGGGGGGCTGCAGCCCCCGCCTCCTACGGGACCTACGCCTATGTGTGTAGTGTTCGGTTTCGATATACCTGATATCGGAAATATCTGCTATTTTTCTCTTCCTTCAACCAAGTTTTCTAATAGCCATTATAAGAGGTTGCAATATTTCTACACCAATTAATTAACTGTGTCGGAATTTTCCAAAATTTCCTCACCAACATTATTCATCATACTTTCCTCTACTCGTGCAATTTTGACCTGTCTGTTAGGGGTTCAAGGAGGTTTTTCTATATTGGTTATCCATAGATTGAATTTTCTGCAACATTATGGGTATGTTTTCAAGTGATTTTATTCACGAGAAATGTGAATTTTCAAATCCTCAACAAATAATGGGCTTAAAACCTTCAAAAGTGGGGCTTTCGGATATTGTGGGCCGTGACGTAGAATCACCTACAAAAGCAATGATCCATAGGACATGCAATCAGGTCGAACATGATGTGTGACTGGTGACAATCTTCAAAAAGGTTATGGATGAAAGAAAAAAAACTTTTGGGAAATACTTGGCTCTCAGGCAAAAGTGTACATCTGGTTGCTCATTTTCAAGCCCGAGAAGTGCCATTTCCGGTGATCTGGGGGGTATCAAAACCAAAAACTTTCTTGTACGCTCCGCGTCAACCGGTGGCGCTCCGCTTAGATAGTAATTCGCGCCCCCCGGGTTAGAAAATCCTGGATACGCGCCTGTAAGTGAAGGGGTGTTTCAGTCGCGGATCCATAATATCAAGTGACGAGGAGAAAATGACATTGAAGTTTTTATAACCTTCATCGGTGACCGATGATGACGTAGCGCGGAAAGTATACACATACACATATACTACAACGACATTTTGTTTTCTTATGCTTTTTGTTCATTACGCATCACAATATATATATGACGACAACAATAAAGATGCTTTATAAAAGGTTCGGTAGATACACCATCACTTAACACTTTACGTTTAATGTATAAATATGACAGGTCAGTTTGTTGTTGCATAGAAGTTTGTATTTGGTTATCACATAACCTAAAGGCCATGTTTTTAGCTTCTATCCGTGATTTGTTTTGAATAACATCATGAGATTGATCCTTCGATAGATTGACTGCATTTATATAAACACCCTTACAACTTACTTCTTTCTTTGTCAGAACCAAAACATTAGTAACATTTACTATTGAGGGCTACGATACCGTCACCTGACCACTCGAATATAAATAAACCGGTTGTGTGTTTGTCGTACTGCTTATGTTCAATGGTACCCGTGCAAGGAAACCACTCGTGTTTTTTTTTTCATTTTTAAATATAGTTTTCATTTCTGGTTTGATGACGGCTTCTAACAAATTACCTGAGATAGCCAAGTTTGCTGAATCCATTTCGCAATAATAGAAAATTTGCTGGGTGCACAATTTTTTTCGTGAAGTCATAATAAATTCCAGCATGCGTAATCAGAACATTCTATTTGTCGAGACTATGTGGGCGTACAATAATTGTTACTATGATACGGGATAAACAATAAACAAGTCGCAAGTATGATTCTCCATTTTTAAAGATTGAAGACATTATTGCTAGGACAGTACTTTTACAGTTTTCATCTTTCGAGTAACAGTAAACATCTAGCCAGTTTTTGTCGTGTGTCTCGACATTTTATTAGCATTAAGTATTACATATATTCTTATATTCGAAACGCGTTCTAGGCTACAATCGGTTCTTACTTAATTTACCTACCATCACTCTTTCCCAAAACTTTGCAACACAAATTACGTAACGGCATACTAGTAGCATAAAGTTATACAGATTATCGTACTTTCGAATCGCTTTCTAGGCTACAATCGGTCTTTATATACCGTCACTTTTGCCAAAACTCCAGAAAACACAGTACATTTTTTGCAACATTCATTTACGTTGGAAATGCGTCCTTCGTGAATCTTGGAACGAGGCCAAAATCGGTCCTAATGGTACCATCAATTTTCAAAACGTCGCGTTAGCTAACACCATAACACTTTCTATGAATATTCATTTAAAACGAGCCCTTCCCGGATGTGTTCAAGGTAATGAGATTAGAAATTTCGAAATATCACCCGACCGGTGAATCAGTATGACAAAAAAATAAAAATAAAATGTTCGACGTGTTCTGACAAGACTTCTAAAAAAACCGGTACGTCTCTGTTGTTGTACTATATACTAATGAAAACAAAACATTTAAAATCGTCTCCTGGAGGTTAACTAGATTAGCAAATCGAAAAACGAGGTGGTTGAGGTGTTGATTCTCCAACACCTATTTGTGTTAGTTGCCGTATCATGTCCAGACATGTCTCACAAAGTTAGTAGAAAAACCTCACAACATTCGTAAGCTCTAACCAACTATAGCCATTTTATGTGTCTCTTTAATATAGGATACAGGTGAGCAAAATGTTACCTATCCATGATTTCTCCTCCAATGCTCAGATAGCAGTAGTAATAGGAAGAAGAAAACTGAAGATATTGTAAAATGCTTAAGGTGTTGGGAAGTTATTGAGGTGGTGGGAGCATTTATTGTATCAATAATAACAAATGAAAGACGATAAAATATACATATACAAAGATATTTCTTGTGTTCTTATTTTCTTGATATGTTATAGTTCAGGACTTGCCTCACAAAGTTACTAGAAATACCCTCACAACATTCGTACGATCTAACCAACTCCATACCTTGTCAGTTTCTGCGTTTCTGTACTATAGGTCACAAGTGTGAAAAAAAACTACTTATCCACGAAGTCTCGTACAATGCGCAGATAGCAGTGGTAAGAGGAAGAAGACTCATAAGATTGACTGAGGACATTGTTAAAGGATTGGTTCAGTTGTCCTACATGTTTATGTTATATGAAAGAGGACAATAAAAGAAACACAAGGGTGAAAAAACTGTTCAAATATCTTTTTCGGTTAAAGAGATACTCAAGTGTAAAGTTTCATCAGATTGTGTAGAAACTGCTGAAATCTGACTAGCTGTGATGTCACATCCTCACATTCCTGAAAAGTCTTTGATTTTTTCTCTAAATATTTTGTGAGATTTCATGACTTTCAACCAAAAGATATGTCACGAGATCTCATATTTGTCAAAGGAAGTATTTGAGATTAAACATTTGAAGAATTTGTGATTATATTATTTTCAAATGTGTTAAAAAATGTAAATAATTTTGAAAGAAATATATTCACAAATGTTAAGGAAGTGAGGATGTGGCATCACACCCTCACAGTAAGTTTTTCTACACCAGTCGTTTTCAAAGAAATTTTGATATCTTCAAAGTGTCATATCTCCCTAACAGAGCATGCTATCATGGTAGTTTCTTCACTGTTCTTTTTGTGCTCTTTCATACAAGATAGACATGTCAAGCACCTGAAGCAATCCTTTAATGCTAAGGGTGTGTTGGACAGTCATCGTGGTGGTGAGAGCATTCATTGTATCAGTAAAAACAAATGAAAGACAAATATATAACACTTCCAAAAATGCTTCCTAATATGCGTCCTAAACTGCTCCCTAAATATCGACCAGAGGGGTGGGAGGGGGAGTCGTTTACCCCTGGAGCGCTTTCACTACTGAAGTCTCCATGATATGATTTGTCGCTAAACTATATGCATTACACTCTTAGTTAAAAACTATATTAAATCATGAAATCAGAAAAAAAAATACAGCAAAAGCCATTCTCATGTATATTTTACGTGACATATCGATTCTTATCATGAGACATTACGTGACTATTTTTAAATTGGCGGAAGGTCCTGAAATAGAAATTAAACAGCTGTATCCATCACGTTGATTGCTGCGCTATTGTCGTGTCTTTATTTACACGTCCCCGAAAAATGTCGCACGATTCAGTTGAACAATTACTGCAATATTTATTATTTTGTGATTATCATTCAATGACTCCGTCAGACATAATTTCGTTTCTCTGCGAGAAACAGAGAAATAGCGCAGAGAGAGAGAGATTGTATCGTACTTCTGATTATTATTTAGGGGGGAAAAAAAGAGGACATTTTATTAAATCTTTGATTGAATTTGATGTCTCGAAGGACTGACATACGTCCCTAGATTTTCTTGCATTATGAATAAATTCAACTAAGTTGTAAGCTTGATTATAGTCATACCTTAATGCATGACTCGTTACGGACCTTCAATCTTTTAAAAAAAAATGTATTATTGATAATTGAAGATTATTATATTTTATTCATAAGGCTTAGAAGCAAAATATGTAACGAAGAAAATAAGGTATACACTATATATTAACATCATAAACGATGGAAAACTGCTAAGCACATTAAAAGGAGCATTCGCTGTTGTTGCATATACAACTTCTATAATGATAATGAGCTACGTTAGAGTATAGTACTTAGTACGGCTAATACTGTCAAAAGTAAATTATCTTTTAAAGCACCTTTAAATTCGCTATAAGTATAGCCAATGAACCAAGGGCGTAGGAACCGGGGGGCTGGGGGGGGGGGCGCTAGCCCAGTGAAAAATGTGGAGGGGCGGAAGTATCATTCCGCCCCCCCGGTTCGCAAGTCAGAAAACCCCTTTTTCATTTCCAAATGAGAAAAAAAATCTCATTTGCAGCACCAAATTGCATCTAAGGCCAGGTGAAAATACAAAATTAAGTTTACAAAATGGAATGGGTGTTGAAGTGTGCTATATTGCACCAAATTGCATCTGAGGCCACCTGGAAATGCAAAAAATTCCAAAGGGGAGGGGGACACCCCCTCCCCTTAGACCCCTCCCCCAAGCTAGCCATCAGTCTTCAGCCCCCCACTCAAAAGTACCTTCCTACGCCACTGCAATGAACTGTCAGTAAGTTAACTGCAGTTTGGAGACATTGTCAAGTATATGACACATTTAATATTTGTTTCGACTACTTATCATTCAAATTTAATCAGCTTCTTCGACTGTATGACTCTTCAATATTACGCCCACATATTCTGAGATATTATTTAATATAATGGATTGTAGTTTATATCATTATAGAAGTTAATTACGGTTACCAAGAAACACATAATCGTTGTCTCTCTGTCGGGTATTGACTGTGTACATGGAACGAGTACTATAGGCAACAAAAGAAAAGAAAAAAAAGCCTTCAAGCATATCTAAAGTGAACAATTTAACATCCGAATTTTCACAATATCACGCTATTTATGTTATTATTAAAAAAAGTCCCCATTTACTCATATTATTCTTATTGAAGTTTTGGTTTCCTTTTATTCAGGTGAAGTTTTTCATGTATCAAAGTCATATACACCACCGGTAAAGACGATTTGTCGACGAGTATGCCGGTAACACCATATCTTGACAAGCTCTAAAACAAACAGTATATATATAAAAATATATTTAATATGTATGTATATATATATATTTATTAATATATTCATCCAATAGGCTATATATATATATATATATATATATATATATAATATAACGAAAATCCACGTTTACTCCAAAAGAAAATACTATTAGAGAAAACCAGAGAAATAAGATATGACTCATAATTGACAAATAAGGAGTAAGTTTTAGAAAATATTTTCTAAAACTTACTCCTTATTTGTCAATTATGAGTCATATCTTATTTCTCTGGTTTTCTCTAATAATATATATATATATATATATATATATATATATATATATATATATATATATATATATATATATATATATATATATATATACATATACTGATTGAATCACTCTTCTGATATGTAAAGGTGACTATTATTATATATATTAATATACTTGATAACCATTTCCCATGTACAACGTAAGTTCCAATTAACAGAGATTAGAGTAATAAAACACCTCACGTATTATAAACTGGATGTATCGTCTGTTACACAATCGCTTACACAATCGCTAAGTTTTACCTTTTCGTATCAATGAAACATAAAAGGAAACATAAGCTCTTTGTTTGTTTCTATCGATTTTAATCTCCTAGGTTTTGTCAAAACTTGTGCCCTTGACTCACCTCAATACAACCCCCCCCCCCCTCCATTGGTGATCTCATAGATGTTTTTCCCTCTTCAATATTTTGTTCAAGGTTTTCCTTTTCTTCTCTTTTTTACCTGCAGCTTTCCAGACATAATAGGTTAAAGTAGAGAAAGGCCTCCTCAGGGGTAACCGAAAACATACACCCGTTTGTTTTGGCTTTTAATCTACTTCTGCCATCACGCAGAAAATGCGCAGCCCTAAACGCATGTTCTTTCAACTTTGCATAGAGAAGAATGTAAGTACCTCCTTGAGTGTTTGGTCATGAGATTCTACCGTTGGCAGTTTTTGTTTTGAAGATTTCTTTAAAATATTTGTTAAAGAAATAAGATAAAAATTTCACGATTGTTTTCGAGTGGTTCTCCGGCAATCGAAAGAGCCATATTCTGTACTAAACTTTGTGTATTAAAATCCTTTCGGTATCTTGTATAACGTGAGATTAAAATTCTCATCTCTGAATTACCCACATGAAGAGCTTTCCAACATAACGAAAGTAACGTGGCCATAGAGAATATATAGTGTGGTTATTCATTGTAAGCGCATGCTCAAAGCAAATTTTGATTTGTGTTTGATAACATAACATGTATACATGTTTTATCTCGGTGAAGCAAAATAAATAATATGAAACAGTGAAGCAAAATGGCTAGGTTTTTTTCTTTACATCTTCCAAATTGGATTTGACAGGTGTTGGAAACAATCATGAAAATTATGTCCTGATAGGGACACGTTGAGGAGCGAATCAAATAAATATTTCTATTATAATTATTGTTTTTTCATGTTTCATCAGACGAAATTTCCTCCTTTGGTTGTGCATTATATGCTAGATAATCCAGCCGTTTTCAATGGTGAACCTCATATTATAAAAGGAACAATTATTCTTGTCACAAATTAAAAGTAACAGCCAATTATGTAAATCTTTAGAGAATGTGCAACCATGGCTGATAACAGTTGCTTTGTTAAGCGACTACAACATATCGAAATTATTATTAAATTTATTATAAAATTATAAAAATTATAAAAATTATAAAATTATAAAATAATAAAATTATAAATTAATAAAATTATAAAAAAAATAATATTATTATTACTTTTGCCTAAATTGACCCCTTTGGTGTAAAGTTGCTGTACAGATATACATGCTATGTGAAACAGGTAAGAAAAAAGTTCACAAACGAAAAAATGCCTAACCCTTTCGATGCACCCATGGATTTAATTGAGAGAATGTTCTTTTTCCTCTGATCCTCTGATCTCCTGATCTTAAACAGTATGTAATTGATCTAAAGTAATTTGGCAAACTAATCAATGGATAATTTTATATTTTCATAACTTTAATATAGTTTAATGGCTTAGCATTACGAGATCAGCAATGGTTCGTTATCAATTTCATGATATATAGCATGAAGAGTTTTTTAACTTTCCTTGAGAGCAAACTATGTCCATAATGTGTGACTTGAGATTTAGATAATTGGATGCTACGTTAATTCTTCCATGTTTTAATGATGACACGTTTACATTGCATCTTCTAAATTTTTCATTCTCCAAGGATTTTTGTCGGCCGCGAGGTAAAGACCTTCATACCTAATCTGGCAATGTGTGTGTGTTGACTCACCTTTTGATATCTAACTGCGAGTGAAAGATGTGTATTAAAAATAATTGGATAACTTCAACATTCGCTGACGTGACGTCATGAGTATATAGTACTCTGAACTTCGGGATAACACATAGATACATGAAGTTTCTTCATGACTTATGATCGCAGACAGAATTTCCGTTATTTTCGCAGAACATATAAACCTGCTCTCTCATAACTCTCTCATAACTCTCTCGGGTGACCTTGGAGAAGTGCATTTTTTTCTCTGTAAATTCGATGCAATCTTTTGAAACGGAAAAAAAGAAGGTCGTCGTAACTTTTCTGTCACTTTCTAGATCTATTTTGGCCGAGTTATCCATCTGCGCGTCAAACAACAAAACGTTTGCATACCAAGAAAGTACAAAATGGACAACGATGAAGACGTAATAATTTATTACATTACTAGTGTTACCGTATTGTACTGTTGTTATTATACTGTCGTTACTGTATTGTTTTTACTGTACTGTTGTTAGGGTACTGTTAATAGTGTACTGCTGTTACTGTACTGTTGATACGGTACCGTCGTTAATGTACTGTTGTTACTGCACGGTTGTGTACTGTTAATATTGTACTGTTACTGTACTTTCGTTACTGTACTGCTGTTACTGTACTGTCGTTACTGCACTGTTGTTACTGTACTGTCGTAACTGTGCTACTGCTACTGTACTGTTGTTAGTGTACTGTTGTTATTACTGTAAGGTTATTGTTAGTGTACTGCTGTTACTGTAATGGCATGCTCTGATGTTACCTGTATTGTATATGTTGTTACTGTACTGCTGATACTGTACTGATGTTACTGTTCTGTCGTTACTGTGCTGTTTTAAGTGTACTGTCGTTATTGTACAGTTGTTAGTGTTCTGCTGGTACTGTACTAGCTTACTCTGCTGTAACCTGTATTGTATTTGTTGTACCTTTATTGATGTTACTGTCCTACTGCTACTTCAATGTTTTTAGTGTACTGCTGTTATTTCTGTACGGTTATTGTTAGTGTACTGCTGTTACTGTTCTGGCATGCTTTGCTTGTTGTGTTGTTACTGTACTGCTGTTACTGTACTGCTGCTACTGTACTGTTTTTACTGTACTGTAGTTACTGTTCTGCTACTACTGTGATGTTTTTAGTGTACTGCTGTTATTTCTGCACGGTTATTGTTAGTGTTCTGCTGTTACTGTTCTGGCATGCTTTGCTGTTACCGTTATTGTTATGTTGCTACTGTTCTGCTGTTACTGTACTGCTGTTACTGTACTGTCGTTACTGTTCTGTTTTTACTGTGTCACTGCTTCTGTAATGTTGTTAGTGCACTGCTGTTATTACTGCACAGTTATTGTAACTGTACTGCTCTTTCTGTACTGGCAAGCTCTGTTGTTACCGGTATTGAAAATGTTGTTAATATAGTGCTGTTACTGTACTGTTTTTACTTTACTATTGTTAATGTACTGCTGTTACTGTTAGGTCACTGAATTTCTATTAAGATCAGTCACACAAGACAGAGCCTGGGCACTCAAATCAAACAACTTAATTGATCTCATCTCAATCCCATGCAGTCCCATTAAATCGAGGCTATAACCATATGACTGCAGGAGGACATGATCGCGTCAAGTGAGTTACAGGCGTCCCATGGTGCCGTACGATTATAGATACCTTTATGTCATTGGTAAATGAGAATCATGATAGTAGGTATAAAATCCCTTGGTAATTGCAATCTTACTTATTATCGTTTGTTTGGTGTGTTTCTTTGACACGACTTGGAAAAGAATAACCAATCCAGTAATCAATACCTTTTTTGTTGTCTTACATGATATATATTGCTAATAAATCAAATCTTTTATTTTTAACATTAATGCATTATTCATTCATAGCATCATGGCATAAGATGGGACCAAAGGGTATCAGTAACATTTGAAATGAAACTACCAACACAATCAGACGAAACACACCATCAAACGACACTATCTTGTTCTATTTTACAACTATTTCCTTTTATTTCCTTTTATTATCTTCAAAGTAACATAGCATATCGTCTCATCGTGTTTGCTTCCTGAAGATAAAACTGTTAAGTTGATAACTTAAAGAGATATACTATGCTAAAGAAACTAATGCCAAAAACCAACACAAAAGCAAGGAATAGATCATTTATATATTTGTTTTAATAGAACTGAAACTCTGAATCAGAAAACATTGGGCAAATATAAATTAAATTTAAACTTATATACTGATTGAAATTCATTTTGCAACTATATCAGGATTTAGATGTACCACTTAAAGTATAACTGACGTACTTCCGTGTTGTAATAATTTATTATGTTGTTGTATTTAATAGTGGCTACAGGATTTCGAGGAGGGGGTGGGGTGGAGGTGGGTTGGGGGGTGTAGTTGAACCCGACACTCATGTAGGGGGTCTGAGTCAGCTGGGTCCTCCCGCAGAAGGATATGACTTGATGGATATTTAGAATAAATTAGGTCTATAATTAGATATATTATGTACACACACATAAGATTGTGTTATCTACTACTAGTTTAATTCTGTTGTGGGAGGGGGGTTGTTTAAGGGAAGGGGAAAACCCCACAATGCCTAGATCTACGCCGATTATGTTGATGTAAGAATTTATATTTTCTGTTTCATGTTCTGGTCCGGTAAAGTGAGGTGTATTTTTCATCTGGGATGTATTTAAGGTGTTTCCATCAACGGGTTGAACTTTGGTTGACAAAATCGTAAAACTTTTATGTCTTTTTTTTTATTTAAAAATAAACTAATAAGCACAAGTTCTTAAATTGGGCTTATTATAGGCAATGTACCATGCAAGTTAAAAGCCATTATATGTTCCTATTCCGTGTCGCTGGTTAAACTCTATTTCATAATTGCATTCCATGCGCGTTATATACTTGATAATTAAAGAGTACATTCCACGCAGTGAAGGTCGATTCCACAGCTTTGGTAATGGTATATCATGCACCACTGGCTTGGAATTCAAAAATTAATTGATTTTAGCGAAAGAAAATATTACACGTTTTAAAACAACATTCTCTGTTGAAATTAAATATGTTTCTTTCAAGGTTCTCATTACAATGTATAGCTCTTTGGTTTGGAATGTTCAAACTTTCCTTTCAATTATTACATTTTTCTGTTTTAATTTTTTTTTTTGTATATTTTTAATGGGTAGTTCCTGACTGTTGGATTGAATAGACATATCGTATGACGTCATAGACACTCATTATTTATACAACATGCTTGGGATATGGTTTCCAAAGGAATAGAATTATTAATTATATTGCTAATAAGCTAATTAGCAGAAACAATTAAGACTGTCTTGGACTTGATTGATTGTAACCATATCTTGAATAAAACTTATTGCTATAGATACGAAAGGGTAAAATTATGATTTCAAGTATTTTGAATAATATCATATTGACTATGAGGGTAAACAAAAGAAATACTTTATGCAAAAAAAATGAAAAAATAAACAAATAAATAGAGATTCATATGATGCTTTTGTAAGCCTATTTGACCATACTCCAGGTCTTTGTATAAAGTACCTTTTGCTATCTGGGTAATTAATTTTCCATTTGCACCCACCCCCCCTCCTCCCCCTTTCAAGTTTTTCAATGTTTTCGCATTTCTTTTTCGAATTTGATTAATATTAATATGAACGTGTCTGGGCCACGAATGGCTAACAAACTAATTATATACGTTCATGGATCGAATTGCTCAATAACAATCTGCTTAGAGTGTCTCGGTTTCGTAAATTTCGAACTATATACTCGTTTAGATTTGATTGAATCGTCAACGACACGCACACAAGCGGAACTTCGGATTCAATTCTGACCGTGCGAAGTAAAATGCCCATCAAACTATGCTAACCACTCTGTGACGACAATCCATGCAATGGCTTTCGTTATATTCTTTACTACTTAACACAATACAGGCATTTTTTTTTGTTGCCGACAAATTTCGTTTACATTTTTTTTCATCTTTTATTTTCCACGTACATTTTGAAGGTTTCAGGCGTTATTTCATTGTTCCTTTTGTGATGCTGATTGACTAGAGTAAGGTAAGATGAACCTAGTCTCTGCATTTAACGGACAGTCTCAGTATAGCAAGTCATGCGTACATTGAGTCTGCAATGATACCCGTATTGTAACATAGTTACTGGTACTCATACAGGTCAACGTGGTTGTGTACTATAGCAATCGCATTGCTCTTGGCATTTTGGGTATCTAACAAAGATATACCAGGGCGAGATTTTGTACTCTTCATCATGCTTCGAACCTGGTACTCGTACTCATACCAATGTGAAAATGATGCTTGTACTGAAAGTACTCATGCTGTTGTACTCGCACAATGTCAGCTGGGCATGCATGGCAAAGCCATGTTACACTGTGTATTTAATATCCTTAGGACTATTGTTAACTAACGAAGTGGTACTTAAAGGCATTGAAGACTTTCCCCAAATCGCGTCCCGCCATCTGAAAAAGTTAACTTTCCGTTGCTTGCAAGTGAAGTTTTCTTCTTGTTGCTACAAAAGGCAGGTACAGTAATGAAAAGTGATACCTTGTTATCTTTTATCTAGACCTGAGATGCCCATCGCTGCTGTGTTAACTGTGTTGTGGGTATTGACGGTAGCTGCATGTATTGACTGTACACTAGTGTCTAATTACCGACGGTAAGAAGCTGTGTGTGTATTTTCTGGGATCGACGGTGGTGTCTAACACTTCTGTTACACCTCATTTGAAACTAGGTCAGATTACCGGCATGAGACGTTTCTTTGAGCGCGAGTCTTCGATGCCTTTAAGTGTAGTTACTAATGCAACATAAAGTACTCTCACTCGCTTTGTAATCTCGGAATAGTACTCATATAAGGGATACTGTACTTGTATTCAAACACATTACGTACTCATTTTACCAGTCTACAGGTCTGAGAATAATATCGTGTTGCAAAATTCAACGAAAAATTTGCTACTTTGAAACTAAAATTATATAAGAAATATTTTCACATTAGATATTTAATTAATTTTGGTTCCTAATCTGGTTTTTTTTTGGACCAAAATGGATGACTGGTTTCAAATTAGTCAATTAAAATCTATCGGTTAGTTCAAGCTGCTCCAATTATGAGAGCTAAAAAAGAAACCCAAAGATAGCCAGACGTCGTTTGCTAAATTTTTCCAAAATTTTGATAATTATTAACTGTTATGAACTGTAATAAATCTTCCGAATTTCATAATTATTAGCTATGAACTTTAATTAAACGATGCGTCAATTGTCTTTTATTAGTAATATATATATACCTAGCGCTTATTGGTAGTCTGTAACAGTTCATTAACCAAGTCAGCCATAATCTCAATAATGCTTTGAAGACCTCGAAACTTCATTAACATTAAATTTGACAATGATTCATTAACATAGTCTGGTAATTGCAGTCGTTGAAGGAGTCAAGCTATACACCAGGAAAATGTTTCAAAACCTTTCATAAGTGATACCAGAAAGTAAAACAAACTTGTCGCATCGTCATTCAGTACTAGGCATGGAACAGCAATGTCTTCTCATTCAATTAGTACATTCAGTTAGTACATAAAGTTTGGTTATATTAACCTCCGAGTAGCAGTTATTACCATACGATCCTTGACAATATAATGAATAAATCAAAAGTTCTCCACAGGTATACTCATATGACAAAAAAAAGGGGGGGGGGAAAGAAGCTAGGATTCTGAATTGCTGTATTAGGATACTGGCGCTAGCTACTCGGATACCCAAAGCAGTACTCGGATTCCAACGCGGTACTCGGGCTATGGTACTTGGTACCCGGACCCTCAGATAGTCGGAAGTACCTGGTACTCGCTTAAACGCGTTCTACTACATCGCTGTTGTATTGTACAAATCGACGCTTTATAGTTAGCGTTGATCTGGTCACCATATGGGTACAACACTACGCGGACCCTTGGAACGTGGGCGAAGGCATTTATGATAACTGAGACAATATCTGTTACAATTGTGGGACACAAAAAAATAGGAGGTATGGAGATTATTAGTTTAATAACGCGTTTAACTGGGGACAATGCAATATAACAACCGACACATAGATCTCGTATTTACGGACTGTGGTGTATCCAGAAATATGTAAATAGTACATGGTTTGTTGCAAGATTATACAACCTTGCATAAATGGAGCAAGATTTCATACAATTGTCTTAATCATTTCCATGGATTTTTTTAGAAGCATGATATGAATTTCTCAATTTGATAGAAAGAAATAACTACAATTTTTTGGACACCGAAATCTTCTAGATTAGTCCCATACATTATATATAGAGTGTTTGATTTCAGAATAAATTTTCACGAATTGGACAAGATGCATAAAAGGTGACTATAAAACACACAGTGAGGATGGGTGACCACTATTTGACTTCCTAGCATATTTGGAGGATATACCATCCAAATTAGTGCCAGCTATTGTGCAGTATTTGATTTGAGAATTAATTTTCACAAATATGAAAGAAATACATCAAAAAAGTGAATGTAAAACTCATGATTAAGGAGAGTGACCATTATTTAACAATCTAGCATATTTGGAATATATACTGGTCAGTGATCTAACTCATTACCTCACCCGATACCCCATCCCATCATTTCGTCGCCTCCCCTACCACCTCCAACCTCACCGTCCCCCCCCCCCCCCATTAACAGTGACTGCACCACTATATTTGTTTTCGATCATTTTGGAATTGCAGGTTACTCTGCTTCAAGTATCAAGTATCAAAGATTAAGTATACATTTTGTTCTTTCATTTCTGTTCAAAACGACGTCATTTTGTTGTGTTTGTTTCCACTCATGTAAAAGGTATGTCGGGTCAGAGGAGAGAAATCTGTTTCACGCACGAAGCTAGAGTAGGATACTAAATGCATGTTTGACAGAACATTACTGTACAACCCTAAAATAGTGAGGGGGATTAAAAAAAAAAAAAAATTAAAAAACGAGAAATAGAAGTAGTAGAATATAAGAGAAGAGGAAAAAAGTCCCATCTGTGTTTAGTGTAAATTCAAGGAATACTAAATCGCTCAAAACATTTCACAGTTTGATCCACACAATTAAAACGTCGTAGTCGTCGTCGATGGATAAAAGCTACTTCGCTGTACTACAAATTTGAACCGAACCTATTTCACGATTTGTTTTTTTTCTGATCTTGTAATATAATGAAAGTGATATACTGCAGTGAGGCACAGCAATGTATGTGTGATATGTGAATGTTTTGTTTGAATGAAACATAGACTGACGTATCGTCCAACGATGTATGCGTGCTAAGTGAATGGTGTTTGTTTTGTTTTTCTTGAATGAAACGCGGCACTATGCTACAGTACAACTATGTACGTGTGATAAGTGCATGTTTCGTTTGAATGAAACGAGACACTGTGCTACACATGAGATGTTTAGGTGATAAGTGAGTGTTTTGCAAGAAGGAATCGAAAGAGTGAGGTGCAGTGCAATGATGTATGTTGTGGCAAGGGAATATTTTGTTTGAATGAAACCAAAGACGTTGTGACCGTACGACAACGTATGCGTGTGTGTGTAATACGTGCATGTTTCGTTTGAATGAAACCATACATTGTGCTACAGCACAGTTATGTATGTGTGATAATTGCATGTTTCGTTTGAATGAAACGAGACACTGTGCTACACATAACATGTTTGAGTGATACGTGAATGTTTTGCATCCTTGAAACGATATATTGCACAATGTAAGGATTAATTGGTGACAAGTGAATGTTTTGTTTGAATGAAACCATAGACGGTACTACAGCACATTGTTTTGTTTGACTGAAACCATGGACAGTACTACAGCACATTGTTCTTTTTGTAATAAGTGGATTTGATACAATTCTACGGTTTGACTTTCCAATACGAATTAGACCAAAACTTAACTTTAAGAGAATTTGTTATTTATTTCCATCTATCGAGACATCTTGGAGGGATGTCTTTCATATAAATCGATAGAGTTTCTTGTGCAAACTTTGACGTATAATCACTCATGCATCGCCCATCCGGAAATACAAACAATTTTTTTTTTTTTATCTTTCATTTATCTTTCTTTTATAAGTGGAGGTCTGAAGATCCCGAAGGTTCCCTTATACAATATTCTTGATTTAATGTATCTTCTTGATGTTTCAATTGGAAATAAGATACTTCTGTGAAAGCATTTTGTTAAGCAAAAAGCCATTATTTTAAAAGGAGTTGGATATTGGACAGCTTGCTATGTCAATAAAATCCCCAATGTCCCCAGGTGTATACTTAATGCAAACATTAGTGATGTGCAACGATTACCACGATTCGAGATGACACCTCAGAGAGTGAACAAAATGATAAGAAGTGATAGGCTTTCCACATCTGTTCCGCAAGGTCAACCAAACGTACAGAATATTACTCAATATGCAATCTGCAACTGATCAAACGAAGACACCACTCCTTTAACGTTTTGCAAACACCTGCGTCATGGGATAACTTTAATGGAGGATAGTGGGGAGGGGGCGGTAATAAGGAAGGGATAGAAAGTGTCCCCTAATCCCATCGACATTTTCGGTGGGGTGGGGAGTGTTGTGGGGAGTGTGGTAGTTGGGTGGTGGAGTAGTTGGGTGGTGAGGTGGTGGGATAGTGGGGTGATGGGGTAAGGGGATGGCATGTTTGAGAGAGGTAGAGGAAAGAGGATAGAGTTAATTCTTCCAACTAATTAACCATCGTTATTTTTTAAGTAAATTTAAATTTTTTAAGAATTTTTACTAGACTATGCATACCTTTCAACAGGAACAGTTTTTTTTTTCTTTTTCTTTAACTATATTTAACTTATCGTCCATGTGCGTCATATAGCCTTGAACTTGGGCTCCTTATAGACATACGATACAGTTGCGTGGGAAGAAAATGCAGAGGATTTAGTCACATTACTCGCAAAAAAACTAAATAATAAATGAAGAACGCTAATCAGCCCTTGAGGGAAGGTTTTTATGTTTAACAATGCATGCGTACAATTGGTGGCGGTTGTGTGGAAGGGGGGGGGGGGGGTAAGATCTTTCCTTTGAACTGGATAAAGTTACAATGGTGAAAACAAAACCTTTTATGTTAAAGTATACCTGATAAGAGTGATTAAGAAAACTTGTGAAGTGCTTTTTCGTTTGCACTACAACATAACCGTATTCACCTGTACAGGCTGAGGTGCTGGGGTGGAAAGGGGGTTGGGGAGGGGGGAGGGTGTTATCCACACTTGTCAATCATTACGTATTCTTCTAGTCTTTATTTTGAAATAATTACTGACATTAATTAAGAAAAATATTTTTTTTATAAATATAAAAGTTAAATCTATGAATTACATAGACAATTCTGAATAATCTCTACGTTGTGAGAACAAATAAAACGACTGGTAATTGCATAATTATGTTGGCACTGGTTGGTTTAACCGATTAATGAGTATTCATGTAATAAAGATGTGAACCGTAATTCTTGACAATGTGAAATGTTAACAGATACAAGGTATTCCAGAACGATTAAGTAATCATTACATTGAATGATTGTAAATCTTATACTATATAGGTGTGTTATTATAAGGTAACATGTTAACTAAACATGTGAAGTAACGTTGTCGTCCAGCCTAACATGTTAAAGGAATACACGCGTTCACGCATACCATGTATAGACATGTTAAACATGTCAAGCCTAACATGTTAAAAGGCATATCTTCTTCACGCATTACATGTTAAGACTTGGTCATATAGAAGGGAACATCTTTAATATGGTTAATGCATACTCCCGTCGAGCGCTTCATGTCAATATGTGGACTTATCTGTGGATTTTATCAATTTATTGACTTTTCATGAAGAGGAGGAAAGATTTTTTTCTAAGAAATATATTGAAACAACAACAACAACAACAAAGATAACTTACCCTATATGGCTGGTCAGTTTCAAATGATAAGGTCTCGAGCCATCCGTAATTTAAATGTTCCCTCTGAGCTTCACCAATGGCATACCATATACACGCCAACCAGTGCGCAACTAAAGAAAATGCGCACATCAGTAAAATGACCACAGCAGGCGCATACTGAGAATAGTGATCCACACGTCTAGCAACGCGCAATAGACGAAGCAGTCTAGCTGTCTTGAGAAGGCCCATTGCAGTGGTTGTTCCCTAAAGAGAAAGCAAGACAAGACACGAAACAGTAATAAATAAAGCTTTGAGAATGATCGAGAATATAATTCACATTTTGGAAAAGTATAGGAAGGAAAATATTGTAACTTGTAGGGGGCAAGAATCTTTCCTGTTGAAAATATGTTATTGTTTTATGAAGTTAATAAAAAAAAATTAAAAAAAAGAATAAAGCAAAATTGGAATACTACTGAAAATAATTAATCGCTTGTGGACAAGATCAATAAGTCGAGAGTCTTATATAGAAATCATATGATCAAACAAACTACAAAATTGACAAATATTGTGATAGTAAATCCTACGATCCTATGGATAGAGTGTTCTCATTTGAGTTCTCTACTACGAGAGTTCAAATCCCTGGTTTTGTAGGAAAGGACGTAGGAGCCAAAATCCCGCTATAGGGCCCAAGTAGATTAAGCAACATGCTTGAGGTAGGTTGATAACCAAGCGTAACAAATGAGGACCCCCGTGTAAACATACAATTAGTGTAGCGTTTGACTTTTATTCCACGGCTAGGTAAAATATTTTTATCAAGAGCTATATTTGGCCCGCGGGCGGCTTGTTAAAACCCTGTGTCCTCGTACATATATCTTAATATCATAAACAGATTGTTCAATCACTACTGATGTCTGAACTTTATGCATTTATGCATTTGACTTCATTTTTGACTATATATATATATATATATATATATATATATATATATATATATATATATATATATATATATATATATATATATATATATATATATATATATATATATATATATACATATACACATGACGTGAACGTGTTGCATGTTATAGGCCTTACTAGAATACATATTGTTTTAGATTGAAATTCACATTTTATACAGCGATCGTCCCGTTCTCTATGCATTGTTAGATTCGGTAGACATATTATGTAGTGTTAATAAAAATACAGATGAATTCCCTAAACAACACCCCTATGTGACCATATTTACATAGAACATGGAAATGCTATGAAGAATGGCGTAAAAGAATAATTCAAAACAGTTAGTAAGCCGGTCTGACGCGATTTCGTTAATGCGACAAATCTATGAATTAATTAGTGTCGTGATAACACCTGCGGTATTCCCAAGACTTACTTTATCATCCAAACATTTGGTTTTAAACAACATTATCAAGAAACATACAGAAAAGAGAAAAAACAAAACTTTTCATTTCTGATTTAACAGAAACAACATAAAATATAAGTTGAAAACATTCACACTGCCCCAATTTTCATCTTGTCATATAGCGACAGTGCGTTATGCTAATGTCACTATTTATGTGATATTTTGTCACAGAGATTTTTACATTTCATGTTTAGGATTTTTCAGACAGAATGACATTTTTTTTAAAATTTTAAATGAATACAGTCTGCATGCAGTCAGCCAGAAACCTCTTCTTTCTGGTAACATAATTTTGTGCCACGCATGAGATTCTCATCAACTAGGGCGAAACGCCCACACTTTCCTAATGCTGCTTTTTCATTTTGATCACATGTTGAAGTTAAAAAAAAAAAAAAAAAAAAAAATGGTCATAGATGTTTGGTGTGAATCAAGCGAGTAACGTATGTGACATAGGAAGCCTAATAGTCCTTAAATGTGCAATAATATAATCTTTTAGCACTATTTTGTTTTGCGAAGATATTCACTTTTAAGCTATAATGATAGATGCATGGAATGCTCCTTTAAGCCAAATTGCAATGATGACGTCAACTCTATAACGTAGTATGATTAATGACGTATGTGAATAAATTGTTAAAGCACATGTGACGCATCCAGCTCATATAACAATTATCCGATATAAACAATAAACGGAAAAAAGAACGTAACAGCAAAAGAAATCAGAGAGTTGTTAACAGGATAGTGCAGGTGGTTAAAAAAAAAAAAAAAAACTGTTGGTTTTCATATTTCAAGCATCTTGGGAGAAATTTGTTCAATTCCTACGCACCTAGCATTTTACAAGTTATGCTGATATAGTCATATTCCAAACGAAAGGGAAAATATGAATGTTATGACTGTTAATAATAGTTTATCCTTATTCCAGTTTTAAACATATTCATCTTTTAATTATTATACATGTCATAGACTGCTCCTTTAAGGTTAATTCGACGATGATGACGTCAGCTCTCCTGCACCGGAGGTAAAGTTTAAAATGTAATCGAATGTTTTCTAAATTATCATAATTTATGTTTTAACGTAATGTTTTTACATAAGACATATATTTATTTAATATATATGTTTCCGAATAAAAACACAAAAAATCTGCAATTTATATCATTCTTCGGATAAAGGATAAACAAAAAGCTTAAATGTGCAAATTAGCAGAATTATCAGCAGCTTTTAGTTATTTTTGCATATATTGGGCTGTAACTATTCTTGAATTATCTTTAAAGGGATAGTGACTATTTTACGATAGGATATAGACTGAAGCAGAATGGTTTGAGGAGTTTCGAAACATGGCAGGCGACATGAAAGCAAGAAGTATACAATACATGGGGAACGATGAAACAAAAAAAACAGACTTAGACAAAAAACGAGAAAGAAAATGATACAGGAAACAAAACGGAAAGGAGAAAAGAAAAAAAGAAAACAAGGAATGAGAGAAGAAGAAGAAGAAGCAAAATATGAAAAAGAAAGAACGAAAAACAAATTTAGAGGGAACTATGAGGAAAAAAGGACACAGCCGGGAAAAGACCGACAACAAAAGCAAGAGGAACTTAAAATTAAAAACAAGAAAAGAAAAACATCAAGAGAAATATATTTAAAAAAAAGAAAGGCAGAACAAACAGAACAAACAACAGAGAAAAGACTAGAACAAAGGGCTAAAAAAGAAGAAAGAAACAGCTGGAAATAGACCGAAAAAGAAACAAGAGGAAATTAAAATTAAACACAAGTAAAAGGAAAACATCAAGAAAAAATATATGGAAAAGGAAAGCAGAACAAAACAGAACAAACAACAGAAGATAAATACAAAAAAGCAGAGCGCAAAAGAGAAGATAAACCAGTTGGAAACAGACCAAAGAAGAACACAAGAGGAAATTAAAATTAAACACAAGAAACGGAAAACATCAAGAGGAAATATATTAAAAATAAGAAAGCAGAACAAACAGAACAAACAACATAGAAAAGACTAGAACAAAGGGCAAAAAAAGAAGAAAGAAACAGCTGGAAATAGACCGAAAAAGAAACAAAAGGAAATTAAAATTAAACACAAGTAAAAGGAAAACATCAAGAAAAAATATATGGAAAAGGAAAGCAGAACAAAACAGAACAAACAACAGAAGATAAATACAAAAAAGCAGAGCGCAAAAGAGAAGATAAACCAGTTGGAAACAGACCGAAGAAGAACACAAGAGGAAATTAAAATTAAACACAAGAAACGGAAAATATCAAGAGAAAATATGTGAAAAAGGAAAGCAGAACAAACAGAACAAACAACATAGAAAAGACTAGAACAAAGGGCTAAAAAAGAAGAAAGAAACAGCTGGAAATAGACCGAAAAAGAAAACAAGAGGAAATTAAAATTAAACACAAGTAAAAGGAAAACATCAAGAGAAAATATGTGAGAAAGGAAAGCAGAACAAACTACAGAAAAAAGACGAAAAAACAAAAGGCGAAAAAAAGTTACAAACAGCTGGAAATAGACTGAAAAAGAATACAAAAGAAAATTAAAATTAAAAACATGAAAAGGAAAATATCAAGAAGGAAAGCAGAACAAATAGAACAAACAACAAAAAAACAAGGAAAGATACTGTAAGTAACAGGAAAAGTAAAGAAACACGATGAAGTGTGAAAAGGAAAATATTAAACGAAATAAAAGCAGAGGTTTCCATCAAACAAGAAACTTCGAATTAATGGAAAAGTAACAGAACGAAAAACATGATGTAATCCATCCCTCGATACAGTGAAAACAAGCAGTCAAATAAAATAAAAAGGTTTTTCATTCTGGTTAAATATGTAGGTTATGTGTCGTTATTAATCACAAAGTAATGTAATCCACTTCTATTTATCGAATTTTAGAACTAAATTACAGATTTCGATGGCTTTGCATAATTATTTGAACCTTTCTTTCTTATTTTGTAAGTGAGAAAGTATCAAGAATAACCTCACTTTAAGCTCTATTTTACGTTTATCATTAATGCGTCTCCTTCTCAAAATATGTTAAGCTATTGAAGCAAAAAGGCTTTATAAATTTATAAATTAACACTTCTCGCTTCGAAATCACCAACTTGTCTCTGTAACTCATAAGTACAACCTAAATAGGGAAACAGGATGATAAATTAGTCACTTATTCCTTTGCTTGACTACTTCAATATTTGAAGTCAAGGCCTTGCGCTACATGTCCTTTTTTTCTTTTTCCTTAAAGCAGCCTTACGATTTTTTTTTATTTCGATGTCGCGTTTTAATATGTTTATTACTACTAGGTAGTCGTATCAAGACATGAAATATTGTTTCAAATATTGGTTAATTAACCTTATATTTTAGTCGAAACGTTTAGGAGGATGTCCTACTTTTTATCAATTCCGATCTTAATATGTGCCCATAGTTATCGATATATCTTTGACTGACAAACGCTAAAAGCTTCTTTAAGTAATCGTGTTAGCTTAAAAGCTGTGCACATTTGATAATTAAAGTATGGATACAGTGAAAGCACTAATCCAGCGATACGTAGATAATATACGTAGATAATATATATATATATATATATATATATATATATATTTATATATATATACTATATATATGTACTATATGTACACTTTATATACATAGACTGTTTTATAATGGTAAGCAAAATACTAAGAGCACTCTCGTTGAGGTACCTGACAGCTATATTACTCAATATATATATATATATATATATATATATATATATATATATATATAAATATATATATATATATATATATATATATATATATATATATATATATATATATATATATATATATATATATATATATATTTAGACCATTTGCCACCCCTGGTCTCAGGGGCGGCAAATGCTTTTTAATATTGTTAAATGTAAGGTAATGCACATTGGTAGTAGTAACCAAAAGTTTACATACAATCTTAATGGTGTGGAGTTACAGGAAGTCTCTGTTGAAAGAGACCTAGATATCTACATTGACTCATCTCTGCAACCTTCTAAACAACTGTCTTGAAGCTGTTAAAAGAGGTAATAGGGTTTTAGGTATGATCAAGAGGAACTTCAGTTTTCTGAAAGAGGACATCGTAGTTAGGCTTTATAAGCAGTTGGTTAGGCCTCATCTGGAGTATGCTGTGCAGGCTTGGAACCCTTACTTTGCTAAGGATAAGGAAGTACTTGAAAAGGTCCAGAGGAGGGCTACTAGGATGATTAGTTCCTTAAAGAGGGTTCCTTATTATAGGCGGTTACAACTGTTAAATCTCACCACACTGGAGCTTAGGAGGTTACGTGGGGACTTGATCCAGGTTTTCAAGATTGTGTATGGTTTTGACAATTTATCCTTTACCGACTTTTTCTTGTTTGCTAACAGTAGTCGTACTAGAGGTCATTGTCTTAAACTCCAAAAGTCGCATAGTAGGATTAATATTCGGCATAACTTTTTTTCTAATAGGGTTGTGAATGAGTGGAATGGTTTGCCTGAGAAAGTTGTACTTGCAAGTAGTGTCCATGGGTTTAAGAATGCTTTGGACAAGCACTTTAAGCATTGTAATCGGGTCTGAGTGTTTGTGTCTTCAGTTTTTTTTTTCCTCTCTCTATAGTGTCCTTGATGGGGACTTAAGTGTCCCTCCTGATCCTTTTTCTACTAAACTAAACTAAACTAAACTATATATATAATACAGCTGTCAGCTTCCTATATTTAGATAGTCGGGTAGTGCGCGTGTACGCAATTAAGACTGCCACTGGTTATGGATTTAAGTCTGCTACTAGTCGTGGAAACTCATTACCATAAGGTTCTCTCGGCTCTCAGTCGATCTTGGAATTCAGGGCAACACTTTCTCTCGGGTTAACAGTGTGCGACGGTTCCCGACTCTACAACTTCCTTGTTTCAACCAATCTGACCAATCACAGGGAAATAACTCCCCAATCTGACCAATCACAGGGAAATAACTCCCCAATCTGACCAATCACAGGGGAATAACTCACCACGTGACCTAAACACGAAACCCGTCGTAAACAGAATACAATTGATCGGTCGGCGATGTTCCGCTAGTCGGTGTGAGCGGGTACGTTGTAAGACTGTGTGTGTGTCTTTACGACTTTCAAAGACTAGGTCGAGTTAAGTCGATCCTCTTAATTAGTCCACGGCAGTGAACGACTGGATTTTCACGTCTTAGACTTCGTTATCCGTTTCACAGGTTAAGACATTAGTCAGAGCCAACCCGTTTATTGTACGATAAAGATATATAACATAGCATAGTACAGCTGATTCGCACAGAGATTACACTAACTATAACTGTAAATCTTACAACTTGGTACCATGCACAGTAAATACTGGATTGTGCTGACAAGTATATGATAAATCGGTAGCATGTACTATTATGTTTACAGTAAGAACTGAGGATATGTGTAATCCCAACTAATGCATCAAACTGGATTTGTTGGAATTACACGTAATCCCCAGTCCTTACTGTAATACTAATAGCACATGCTACCGATTTATAGCACGATCCAGTTTTTACTTTGGTACTAAACTTTAACATTCAAGGTAGTAACTGTGTTCTCTGTGTGTATCGGGTGCTGCATGCATAGCATGATAAGGTGCGAAAGCGATATTTGTCCTGGCACCTAGGTCGAAATCTTAAAGTACTGTAACGTCAGTTATTTAGGGTCATCAGTATTGTCTTCGATAATCAAGACGAAAATGGCTAAATGTTTCCAAAAACTTCACCTTACAAGTTCTTTCCCTACAGGTTTGCTCCCTGAATACTTGTGCTATTATATTTACGAGACGATCTATTTGTTGCTTTATATACTGGTAATTTGATATTATTAGGAATGTTTGCTTGGCTATCCATGTTCTCTGTATTTAGAAATGTCATCAAAATGCAACATTTTGTTAGAAATATTTGTACGACTATTATTTTCCTCTGTGAATATATTATTTTAAAACGCCTTTTTTCAGAAAAGAAAAAGAAGAAAAGCCCAATTGCCACGATGACGTCATTCACCCTGTTGTTGCCAGATGCTTTCTCAAAATATTTAATTCTTGTTTTATTTTGGAAAATTTCATATTTTAAGCGCATTGAGCAACCTTTAGCCGGATTCTGCGCTATATATAAGACTAATTATTATTATTATTATTATCGTTATTATTATTATTATTATTATTATCGTTATTATTATTATTGTTATTATTATTATTATTATTATCATTATCGTTATTATTATTATTATTATCTTTCCCAGACAAATTGCTACGAGGCTATGAGTTAGACCTACTGGTAAAATACTGGAAAAAAATCAGCAGTTGCATTTAAAGCAATCAACTTTATAAAAAAATAACGTAACTTTTTTTTTATTATACTTAAAAATAAGTAAACTGACCTCGTCGGACGCCAGACCAAACATAAGTAGATCGAAGGGTATAGCTGCCATGACGTCTATCACGAACCATCCTTTCAGATAATTCTTGGCGATCTTGGCCGGATCAGAGACGACTTCACCTTTCTGGTCATCGATGAAAGTCGTTCGGAAATTGATAAATATATCGACAATAAACATGACGTCGACGATGAGGTCAATAATAACGAGTGGATTGGTATAACTTTCGGAAGGCCCCACTTGTGACCTGGTCTCCGCTTCCTTGTTTAGACTCGTTCTCTTCTGGTCGTCTGAAGTAGGAAAAGAAAAACATATATATATATATAGTAACATCAGCTACATGTTTAGTGGAGAGTTGAAGAAAAATGATAAAGTGGGTTGGGTGTCAGCAGGAGGGGGGGGGGTGTCAATGAAAAGTTTCACAGGGAACAACTCCTCCCTCACCCACCCCATCCCCAATCCCCCCCCCCCATTTCTGATTTTTGTGCCACTGCAACAATTAGCTACAGACATAGTTTTGATCATAACAAGGTACAAATTGGACAATAATTGTTTGGTACTATTTTTATTTTAGCAATACTATATATTTACTCTCTCTCTCTCTTCGTGGGAGTGTATTACTTTATCACATTTTAACAATGGTTTCTTAGACTCCGTTGTGTTGGAAACCACTATCGAGTCTGTTATGTTGAATTTCAAACCTTCTGCAACCTCCCTCGCAGCGGAAATTGCCGCTGTTCTTTAGCGTTCGCGCACGTTAGCGTAACGTAACGCGTAACACTCCCTCTATACATATAACACTCCGCAAACCACGACCACAGATGAGTGTGGGAACAGCCAATGGGGGGGGGGGGGGAGGGGGGATTATAGATTACGTAAAGAATGACTGTATTTTAAGGGGTTGAACTGATTATAGACAGACAGAACTCGTTTCTAAAGAGACTCTAACCCCGTACTCCCTACCTCTCACCATTCTTGAAATTCTGACACGTGACTGGTCACTCTGACCATGAAGCTAACAAAATATGTTCACACATATAATTGGATTCCGCTCGTTCCAAACCTGGGAGCCGTTATTGTAACAATTCTCTGATCCAACTAAGCGGTAAATAAATAATACAGTCCTTCCTATGGTACCCCTGCTACTCACTCAATCAGCAAACTGTAGCTCCTCCCCTCCCCTCCCCTCCCCTCCCCTCCCCTCCCCTCACCACACTCCCCTACCCAAAATCACAGAGAATAATATAATTGTGCATAAAAGGTCAAAAGTTAGCGAGTGACAATAACAAAACATGAAATCAAACTTTGGGACAATCATATTTGTTTGGCGAATTGTACTCTCCCCAGTGTTCCTATGCATTGTATATGTACCAGACATGTCGTGGGTCCGCCCATGTATAGTGAATAAAGTCTTGTATTTCGTATACACGTGTACTCATACACACTATAAAGGGGCATTCTACTTGTAAACCTACTAGTGTTGTTGAAGCCTATACTCGTGTTTATTTCCCCAAAGTTTTGTATAATTACAATATTATTTGTGTTTCAGGATGGGATATTTAAACCTATTGTACGGCTCATGTAACTTGAGCATAAAGCAACCTGACAATCAAAGATTGGAAACTGAGGTATTTTTTAAATTTTTTTTTATCCCTTATCCTATGATTCGTGATTGTCATTGTCATGAAACTTCAAACTCCAGCGAAAGCTGTTTTACAGACAACTTGTTATCTGAATCTATCAAATGACTCGTTCGCGGATGACTTATAGAGAATGCACATTGAGCAAATTATCACAGCCAATATTCTATATCATCTTCCTCTCTCCTTCTCCTTCTTCTTCATCTCCGCTTTTTTCTTCTTTTATCTTCTTCTGAGTAATGGAATAATACAGTTTGTATCAAACAGGCTAATACACGAGAGAAGAGTTCACAAGATTTGGTTTCACCGAGGGACTATCTTGCATGTTTTTTTCATATTTTGCACATCCACGGCGCCGGATTTACCGAATGGCGGTTAGCAGAGCCTATAGCGGTTTACATACAGTCACAAAGGTATATCAACGAACGGGATGACTCTGAAAAATGACGAAAGATTTGGAACATTCGGGACGGCAAAAACACCTTGTTTGTTCGCTCTATCGATCTAATATAAAAGGGATTGGGACACATCGAAATTCGTTCAGGTCTAATAATAATATATTTAGCGGGTTTTTGCTGCGGGATGAGAATAGTTGTTTGTCGAGTGTTATGAAATGTTCTAGGTTATAGTTATATAGTGGATAATACAATTATGTGAAATTAATCATCTCTGATCAGAGAGATCTGTAACCCTTTCAAAACGAAAACGACTTCAAGTGCTTTGGGCGGAAAAGAATATCATAGTAACCTATTCCTTATAACTGTTATAATTTGCAATTGAAAAGAAAACTAGAACACTTCATCAGAATCATTACAGAGATGAAAGTTTGCGCAGAGAACGTGGAACTTTTCTTCATAAAGAGCAAAACAGTGCCACAATGTATCTCCAAACGCCTATCTCAATATTCTGTCCCTTAATCGAGATATAGTCAATGGAATGTAACATGTTTTGACTAGCTGAAACCTCAATTACACTTGGAAGTAGATCACAATAAGTAATCCGTGATGACGTCATCATGACGTGTGTGTTCTTTAAAAGCTTCATTTTCGCACTTCTTTTGTAATTATCGCCATTACGTTGATTTATTTATTGGACCGGAAGTACGTTTGGAAAGATTGTTTCTATTATCTATTTATCTATTTTTTTATTTTATCTCTGTCCTCTGTATAAAAAAAAAAAAAATACAAAAATGCATGTAGAAGAGAAATATTATTTCCTCTTTGGATATATGATCAACACGCAGGCCTCTTTGTTAGCATAATATTGGTAATCAACTTCACCTATATGAATTATCCCTTTAAGTCAACGAATTCAACCAACCATGAAATGTTCTCTATTAACGGTTTGTAAACATAAATGGGAAGTCTGGCACTAAAGTTAACACGATGTATACTTGAGGAATTTGTAATGCACTGTAAACATATTATTTCTAGCCATGAAGTCCAGCGATTTCTTGACATAATGGCATCATGGGGATAATGGTAATTACATAATCAGCCGTATGTTTTACGTCGTCCTATTGTTAATGCCAAACATTTTGACTCATGAAATTGACGAATGTTTGAAGAGTATGTCAGTCGTTAACACACTGATGGACGAGGCTAAACGAACAAGAACCATAAATATATATATATATATATATATATATATATATATATATATATATATATATATATATATATATTTATATATTAATATATATGATATTAGCTTTGTGCCTACAGTTATTATTTTTTAATGTGCGTTAGATTCTGCTGTCACAATGGACAAACAATGGCAGCTCCCTGATCGTATTTCAGTCAGTTGGGACAAATTTACTAATACCACTCTAGATGTTGTCCACTTATATCATACTTCAAAGCACTCATACTGACAGTATATGAACAGTTCCTAACTTTGTATCTGCCAGAATAGGATATTCATACTGCTCGTGCTTTCATTACTATTGTTTTGAAGCATGATTGAGTTTGAGAGTACAGTATATTATAAAAACAATCTCCCAACTGGGGTGCGTATTTACATATATCATTCGAAAAACCATGCAGATAACTATATAAACTAATGTCTGTTTGGTATATATATATATATATATATATATATATATATATATATATATATATATATATATATATATATATATATGAATATATATATATATACTATAAATATATATATATATACCATAAATATGTATATATATATATATATATATATATATATATATATATATATGGTATAATATATGGTATATATATAAATATTGAATCACGTGACTGTATCAAATGAAAAGCAGGATGCAGCTGCCATAATTAACAATCATATTAATGTCGACAAAGGACATGTTATTGTCTGTTTTTATTTCATTTTTACATTTATATCTGTGTGTTTCTTGTTTTCCCCTTTATTGGCCTGTAAATATGTACTGGCCTTTGAACGCCGTACGTGACAATTTATATTCTTCTACAATACCATGACTGAATTCATCCCTTTTAATCCCTTTAAAATAAAGATAAATACTGCTCTTGATTTTGTTGTTACTTAATCATTATACTTTGTCGTTCATCTAAAAATGCAGCTTTGCCATTCTGCCCCTTTCTTAAGTGGACAAAATTAAAAAAAAGTCCTGAACCTGCTGAAGGCCTTATAATGATGTTTCATCGCTATATGAGAATCGTTCAGGCCTTTACAATTTAACAAATTATCGGTCACGGTTCAAAAATATGACTGCCCCCTCATAAATGAAGTCATTTCCCAACAGGAGACAAATCTCTTTAATCAGAATTGCATTTGAGTTAATTTGTTTTCCCCTCTTCTCTAAGTCCACGGATAATTTCACGTGTCTGTGTTTGCTAACTAAATGCCCCTAGGGACAGAGCGGTCGCCACAACAAACTGCTGAAAAACGTGAAGCCTCGTCAGTCGTCAACGTTTTTCAAGCTATTAACTTGTTATAGCTATATCATGAACGATAACATTTTGCAAAAGTATTCTAAGGAATATTGTCCTTGCCGTGCCCCCCCCCCCGCCCCCCTCCCTTGTTAAGATGGATTAAGACACGCAAACTGCAAGAGAAGCAAAAGGGGGTGAAATTTTGTAAATTAGAAATATATTATTAAGTTAACATGTTCTCTGACTGGATTATATGGTTAGTGTTTACCTGTATTATTGTAAAACATATTAAGGTACTGGCAAGATCTAGTTTTACACGCTATCGAATTCTCTAAAGTATTAAACGCTAGGCGGCGAGAGTCCTGCCCAAGGTCTATAGAGTCTGGTTGTCGAGTTACCTGCTTAGAATATCTTACTTTAATGGGGCTGTACTTATTAACAGCCAAGGAGGAGCACATGGGCCTTTCCAAGACACAAATTTCATTGTAGGCCTAATAATTATATGGTGTCTATGTATCATGTCCCAATAATAAGAGGAAATTCCACATTTCACCCCCCCCCCCCCCTCTTATAGACCACCTATACTCGGTGTGTACAAAGGTGTCTCGCAAACCTCAAAGAACAATTTTCCCCCTATATTACAAATAATTCATTAATTGTGACGTAAAGTGACGTAAGACAAGGCGTCTCTTTTTCTAATTGTTTTTTTTAATTGGATCATCCCAATTAGACCATGTCACTAATTATGCGGCATTCATATCTTTCAAAATTTTAAATTTCCGTGTCTGATCTCTCACTGAAGTGATTCTATGGGTTGTCATGACGTCATGGACCAGCCATTGTTTTATTGCCAATGCTAAAACCACTCTTTAATGTTCTTTCATATCATTCTTCAAAACGCTCGTATTGACAGTATGAACAGTATGAACAGTTCGTAACCGTTACAGAATAGGTACATGACAGTCCTACTGCTCATACTGTTCATTTTGCCAGTACAAGTGCTTGAAGCATGACATGAAAGAGTAGAGTTTCCAACAAAATTGTCTCAAATGACCACCTGTTTGCTTCAAGTTCACTCATGTCATAATCTGGGTCAATACCCAACGATCAATATCACGAAAGCGCACTGTAGGAATTGCTTGTAAATGTCATTAGGATACTGAGTAATATATGTTCTTCTAGCATTTATTTAAAAAATCTATTTTTTTTTCTGGACTCTCCTTTTAATATAATCATTCTCCTACTTATCCTAATATGTAATATGTAATTATAGTGTATCCTTTGGCAAATTGATCATATTGCGATGTCTCACAGCCTCCCTCCTATTTCCATTCCCCCTCCCCATTCCCACTTCCCCTTCCACCTCCCCCCTTCCACCTCCCCCTTCCCCCTTCCACCTTCCCCTTTCCACCTCCCTTCCACCTTCCACCTCCCCCTTCCACCTTTCCACCTCCCCCTTCCACCTCCCCCTTCCCCCTTCCACCTCCCCCTTCCACCTCCCCTTCCCCCTTCCACCTCCCCCTTCCCCCTCCCCTCCCTTCCCCTCTCTTTCTCTTCACTGAAGTGAGCTCGTAAACACATGAACAATGACACCATCATCATCTGCTTTACTAAATGTTATCTTCAGACAAAATATACCAGCGCAAGAAAAAAATTGGATTTTAATACATGCTATATGTATAAATATAGGCTATAGTAATATATAGTAACATAGTGATGAAGATAATGAGTTCCCTTACCTCGTAACAGAAAGGCAGCAGAATATGGTGTGAAGATTGCTGTATAAACCACAAGCAGTAACACGAACCAATCCCAAAGGGCTTTGAATGGCGAATAATGCAAGATAGTAAACCTATGTAGTTTACGAACTCTCAATTTCTTGTGGTTTATTTCATCGGAGGTGAGTCGAATCACCTGAAAAATAGAGAAAAAGATAAAAAATAATGGAGTAAAATGTAAGCAGAAATAGCAAAAAGAATGTCTTCCTTACTTCAACTCCCATTTCCTTCACCCCTCGGGGGTCATTATTCAAATGAAATTATACTGTGACAGAAGTGTGCTGAATGGATTTAGTATAGTTTCATCAAGCGAGTCTTTTAATGTAATGTTATATGTATTGGGATCGGTAAGTGTATCCAATATGGATCAGTAAGTGTAACCAATATGAGGTGTTACAGTCGGATATACACTTCAGGGGGTGGGTTGGAGTGGGTTGGGGTGGGTGGGTGGGTGGGGTGGGAGGGGGTTGTCAGCTGAAAGAGTATTGCAAACTTCCTCGTGTACAGTACATAAATATATGACATTTTTATTTATGCGGTACAACCAAAACAGTCGAAAAACTCTTCAAAAAGGTTTCAAACGTTGCAAAATACTGCTCCGTTGTGCACTTAACACCCCACCCCTCTCAGGCATGATTTTTCAAAGTAGAAGGTGAAACCCAATCCCCTGGATGACATAATAATAACAACAGCAGTGTCTTGATGATTTCGTAACGTTGATTTATGTTGGGTTGTTGACTGTTGACTCCATACTTAATGAGTGGAATAGACGAAACGGCTGGATAACGAGTCAAATACAAAAACACACAAGTCTGATCGAGCTGCAGGATGGCATGATGAAATAGAAAGAAAAGAAGAAAAGTAGAAAAGCAAATTATTCAGATTGGAAGCATAAGAAACTATACAAGTACCACTCAGAGGAAAGGAGAGATGCCGTTAGTGAGGGAGGGGTGAGGGGGTGGGCAGGGAAAGAGAGGGAAGGCTGGCAAAATCACCCTTAACCACGTAGGAAAAAGAGTATATAAAACCTTCCCGGTGACTGGGCTTGTCCTCGTAAGTAAAGTTTACTACCTACCGGAGTTTTAGTCACAAGCCCTCTACCCACCGGTGTTCCTAAATTATGTTCTCCCCATCCCCGAAGCCTCCTCCAAGTTTATGAATGTCTTTAGCTTATCAAGACCGCCCCGATATATTAGTCTCCTTCGTTGTTTCCGGAAAAGGAACATCAACAAAAAGTTTCCGTTTATTTTTAAGCTCCTTGTGTTTCCAGCATATACATCAGTTTTTACCTTTAAGCACTGGTTTATCAAAATAGATTTAGCATTTAGAGTGAAGTTTGGGGAATTCAAAAGCTCATTTTTTGCAAAGACTAAAGCTATTCTTTTACGCAGAGGTTGCACAGGCCCGATTCACATTTGTGCGTGATCGCAGCAGGCGTTATGTTCACGTTTGCGCGTGTTCGATTCACGTTTGTGCGTGATCGAAGCAGGCGTGAAACTCGAGTATAACATGTTCTAAGTTACCGTATTACGTTACGGTATTATGTACTTGCTATACTTCTATGTATTGAACACTTTTGCAACAGGAAGAGAACATCTGAATCTCTGAATATATATATATATATATATATATATATATAGATATATATATATATATATATATATATATATATATATATATATATGTATATATAGATATATATATATATATATATATATATATATATATATATATATATATATATATATATATATATATATATATATTTAATTATTTAATCTACGTGATAAACCAAATGAACCTTAAAGAATGTCTTTATACAACATAATAAGCATGATCTGTTGTATACCCCCTTTACAAAGCAGTTAGTTTCAGTCCAAGTTATATAGCAATATCACTTTCAACTTTTGAACTAAAATGACATTTGCAACAGCTGAGGTCTATGATTTAAAGTCCTTTCATGGCCTCAAATGATAATGCTTACAAGGTGATACAAATTTCTCCAGGAATATAGCTACAGAAAAATTACTGGCTCTCATTCCCCCTCCCTTTGTTTTTGCCTTGGACTATATAACATAACAAAACAAAAATTCCGCCTAAAGTCATCCTTTAACGGTTCGCTTCCAAAAGTTTCATGGCAATCCGTTTTCGACCTAGACCTATATATCTCTTCACGTGAGAAAGCTACATAGTATGGTAGGTTTTGTTTTGACTAGACAGACGAGCCGTCTGCAAACGATTATTACAATCCGGGATTTTTCAAAACGTGTTTATTAATATATATCGTCTTCATATACCTTGCGAAATGAGTTTCTGCATGATTACATATAGGCCTGTACCAAGACGGATTTGCATGACACGAGTCATCTGATACTCATGGCCCCTTTAAAAGGTGCGTACCCGTTAATCAGTTAAAACTGATATGTATTATAATTTCTTAACATGTGTTATATTTACAACCAGTTGCTACTGAGAAGGACTTGCAAACAGAAAATATTAAACACACACAAAATCATATGTATAATGATTGACTGGACTAACCAGACTATACTCTAAATGTTTCGCCAATTAGTTACCACATTTTAACAGAAAGTGGATGACACTTTGCTACAAAACGCTAAGTATCTGCAATTTTACACCATCCGTACAAGGTGTACTTACTAGTCAAACATAGGGACAGTTGTTTAGACTCCTAACCAGTCATTAGTTTTAACTGACAAGTCGTTGAGTAATGAATTCGTCTGTTAGTAATGTTTTTTTCACAGTAGCATCTGCTGACAGGTCTAACATGTGTTACGGTGTTACTGATACACTTCAGATTATACCGATTAACAGTTGTCTCTTACAGTACAAACTGATCGATCCATGGACATTGAGTGAACGGTATAAAGGTACTGGGCACAACAAGTACAAGCAGAATTTCCCCCTCGATCTGATTACAAGTACAAGACAGCATGTAACACTCAACATTCAACGTGACATAAAATATAACATATACATATATATATAACTATAACTATATAACTATAACTATAATTATATAACTATAACTATATATATATATATATACATATATATATATATAAATATAACTATATATATAACTATATATATATAACTATATATATAAATATATATATAAATATATATAACTATATATATATATATAACTATATATAACTATATATATATATATATATATATATATATATATATATAGCTTAGTATAGAAATCCACATGTAATTATATTTATAATCATCATGATTTCGTATTCTGAAAATGGCCTTTCTCTTTTTTGATATATTCTAATGTAATATAATGAAAGCTTATCCTTGATTGTAATTTAACATAAAGCCCGTGTGTATGGGCAGACACCCGCTCTCAGCGTGTTGTTCAATTAACAGTAATTGCGGGGGTTTACTGCGTACAATAAATGTGTTTATTACACACAATTATGTTCTGGTTCAGGATTTATTTATCACGATGGGACACGTGCAAATCATATTTAGCAACAAAAATCGCTAACGAATTAAAGAAAAAATATTTAAGAAAATCTCTGCAGCAGGAAAGATAAATTGATACAGGATTAGTTAACGTGTGTCGTTGTTTACTTCTTTTGTTCACATACGCGAAAAACATTAAATTGAGTGTAAGTTTACCCACGTAGGTTTAAAAAAAAACGTTTTTTTATATATATAACTATTGAGTTATGTTTTATGCTTATTGAAATGCTGTTTCTGGCAAATTATATCCTCGGTGTGATGTAACCGAGCCAAAGTTTACCTGTATTACACATTTGTTTGTTTTCATAGCTTGCTGCAAAGCAATTGCATGGTTTAATTGGATCGTATATGTTGTTAAGTTAGTAAATGTCTATATTCCTTATTTTTTCAATAATTATTACATTCCATTCAAAAAGAATGTCGGATCCAACTTATATTATTATAGATTTCTTCAGAAAGATTTCAGAGCAAGCCTAAGACGATGTACTAAATTAATTGACATTTGTAAAGATTTCTTTACAGAATCCCTGTTTCAAACCAAGCGAATCTTACATGAACGAAACTGTGAGTCTATTCTGAGATTATTAAATTACCCAACGTGCTTAGAATATCCAATATACACAAGCTTACATACGGTGGTGGGTCGTGGGGGGGGGGTCGCGGGGTGCGGGATTCCCACACCTCTAGTGAAATTAAAAAATCGGTCTCAATTTAATCTATACCAAGTCGGTCTGAAGAATGGAGCCTAATTCAACGTGGTCTTGCACCCATGAGTAATAAAACGAAGATAAAGAATTAAAAACGAGATAAATTTAAGGTCGCTACGAGAGAACAAGAAATGCCCCCATATTCCAAAGAAAAGCTTCCTTGGACTTTGTCCCCTGTGTCTTAATTTGGACTTTAAAAACATTCCAGAGGTATAGAGTTTCTCTCTCTCATATATAGTTTTCTTCTGCGAAAGAACGAGATATATGCATATATGGTACACGACCCCCCTCCCCCTCACCAACCCCTCCCACCACTTGGGCTCTGAGATACATTACATGGAATAAGAGAGTAAAACCTCTGTGTAAAATGGGGGTATCTCCTCTAAACTTGCTGCGGTTGTTGCCCCACCCATTATTCTCCCAGTTTAATACAGTTTACAGTTGTAATTAGCTAACAAATATGCAGGGCTTTTATTTTGGTTTACTTTTCGAAACGTTGCTCGGTCAGTCAATGAAGTCGATGGCAGAAGAGCTCAATGGTCTCGAAATTGGCCTACCCCTCCCCCACCCCTCCCCTCCCCCTTCCCTGCAAAAAGGATAGAACGTTGAATGTATGCCACTGTCTGTATCCTGGGTCATACAGAATACTTAATGTGTACATCATGCCTGCATCTTATGAATAAAAAAATGAGTTGTTCGAATTCAGGCTAAGTGTTATCATGAGATATCTGTAACGAGGCGAAAATAAAACGTAATTCGAAACGGACTCTGCAATGAAGAAACAATTTATGCCACGCACGCTCCCAATTCTTTGTTTGAAGAGTATATAATACTTGTAATGTGTATACAAGGTCATTGGAATACGAATTAGGCTAACTGACGTTATCATTTCTATCTTTACAATATTTCTCAGTTATTAGGGCAAATTTGAGGATAATATTGTTTCTTTCCTCAAATATATTTGGAATCATGGTACCTTTCGTTTTCTTTTTCCTCGCTTTGACAACGAAAAAGAAGCATTAAGAGAAACGGATGCTACGTCATGTGAGGTTAACGTCAGATATAGAAGTACACGTTGGCAACTCGCTGGTCATTGACAGCAACAAAAATCCCTCGCCTTCAAATATCTTACTATTTGAAAAAGATTAACTTATCCTAGTTAAAGTTAAGAAATATTGATGTGAAATCAATTCAGAGCCATCATTATTCAGCAGAAAAAGAAAGAAAGAAGTGAACGGAATATTCCTATACCAGGAAGTTTATATAGCTATTCGCACAACTGGTACACGTGTTATTGAACTTGCTTTTCTACCTATGATATTACAGATTTAAGCATCATTAACACATGGTACGAACAATTCCCTGACTCAGTGTATATCGATCTGTTGCTAAATTGACATTGGTGTTTATGGTTGTCGACAGATTAAAACTTCCACAAAGAAAGTGAAAGTTAAGTTTACAAACAAAGGAATCAAATAATTCACCCTTGTTTTACCTTAAACTATAGTTACATATCTTTTCAATGTATCTCTGCTTACTAGAGCAAAGACTGATGTCTGTGTGCAAAAAGCTGTACATCAGTTTTTACAGCCACATATACGTCACTTAGTCTGATGATTTTCGATATTATTACCCCAAAAATTGCAAAAGAGAATTTTTTATTATTAAATTGAATCCATATGAATGTATATCGGCAACATTAATCGGGTAGCTTTATCTTGCCTTTTTCCATATTTTCAATTCAGTGATAATAACGAACAGCCTAATTGATAATTTCCTGCTGAAATAAATTCTAAGTATAGCGTTTTTATACCTGTGGCAATGCATGTGTACATTATTACAATTGGCATTTAGCTGCCAATAGATAAAGTAAGCTTCAGATAATGTTAGAGTGTGCAGTTTATCTTTCTTTAATATCAATTATGGCTTCCAAGATTGATGTTCATCGTAACAGTGACTATAACTAATGACTTCGTCAGCGAGTCAATTCAAATCGAATTAAGTTTCAATGAATTTGGTATCTTCAATATTACTTCACTATAACTATAAAGGATTCGTTGTTCACTTCTTAAACTGCAGGATTCACATCATCCTACAAGAAAAGAAACATTTCTTGTCCTTTCTGCCAAACTTCACTGTTAGGTAATTGGTAGATGCATCGCCTCAGCAGTTAATGACATTTTTCCGCCCAGATACCTTCATTCCAAAAACAGGCTAGGCTAGTGTGTTTCTGCGATGAAAGAGTGGCAGGTCCAATAATACTAAATGTTGAAGTTTTGCAATAAGTTTTTTACTTTCATTCATGACCCTTAAACTGATGGCAACCTCTTCATGATCCAATCAATGCTGGTTAAAGATAGTTTCTTAATTTAATATCAAATATCATCGGCAATTCGTTCATTAATCTTGAAATAAGTAGAGATATCTCAATTTCAGATACATTTAATTATCTTGAAAATGACTTTGAGAAAATATATTTAAATGAGTTAGAGTTGCCTTTAAAATCGAAAGGAGTAATTAAATAAGGATTTTGAATAAATTACAGATAACTTTAAAGACATTATAATAGATATTTGCTGATGCCCCAAATTCTAATAAATTAAAATTTGATAGTGGAATTATATAAGACTCGAAAGAATGGAAGAAATAGTCTAAGTCTTTTTGCAGTTGATCTGTTATTGCTTTTTAATATATTTCTTATCCAAGCAAACTGCAGAAGACGAACATTGACATGTCTGAGTTGAAAATAAATTCGAATTCATGGAATATTCTTTTTCGTTATCCTTCAAAATAGAAAGTAACCTTTTACAAATTCAAGGATTTCTACAGAAATTAGCTCTTGGGATATTTCAAAAAGATGGTATAATTATCCTAATATCATAATTGCGAATTTCTTTGATCTTTTTTTCTTCTTTAAATTATATGTGTTTGCTCCTTTGGGGTTGTAGTCTGCAAAGTATTCACCATCGTCTGATAATGTACTTCCAACTTTCTATATATCAAGGTCATTTTGTAAGGGCATTAGTGCGAATCAAGCAGCAGCGCATCTCCCTGGTTTGTCTAAAGGGAGAAATAATATCAATTCACTTTTATTAACAGCGATATTTCGACTTGGACGATATACACGGTTTGAACTTCCCGCAACAGTTCAAACGCTCGGCAAACAATTTTTGACGAGGAGTGAAAACGACATCAGACTGCATCATAGATATAATGGAAACGTTAAGGTGGCTTCAAAATGTGAAGATTGTTTTCTGCGACTCAATTTGCTGCAATTCATCATCATACTTCACAAAAAGGTTGAGATGATGACATTCTGATGCGAGGGTAATGAATCACTTTGTTACAAAATGTTGAATTGACGAGATTTTTAGGTGATAAATAGTTTATACTTTTGCTACAGATTGTTGAAATGATGACTCTTTGAGCATAATTCATCATTTTGTTGCAAAATGTTGAATTAGTGAACATGTTGAATCAGATTCAAGCAACTTGAACAAGTCATAAACGTTCCAAATATACTAGATTTCAAGAATAAGTCACAAAATAATATCACAATATTAAAGTAAAAAACATATGCCATATGAAAACAATTCCTGGAGTATGGAATGGTTTTTATATTAAAAACTGCTAAAATAGATAGTCGGTTAGTTTATCACTTAAAATTGCTACATCTTTTTATTGATGGAAAAACTGTTGTTTTCTTTACTGCTTGAGAAAAGAGCACACAGATTTGGTTAAGACAGTTTTTTAGGGATACACTCATGAATTTTGTCATACAGCTACAATACAACTCAATACATAATGCAACCCACAAGTATAACAAATCTCAACATCAAAGATAGGAAAAACATTGCGAAAAGGAACACGGTGCTTAGATGTAAACCTATCCTAACACGCAATCTTATACACTGGATAATATCCTATCCACATAATTTACCATTACACGTATTCGAAGATGATCTCAAATTCCACAAAACATTTACTTTATACTGGGCACGTTTAGACAACAGCAACGTTCTGTAGAAAATTGCAGTATCTACTTACGTCAATGGATTTGATTACTGGTAATGACATTTATCACAAAGCTTTAGTGCAAATACACTAAATTATCGCTAAGGGGCTTGCTTTCTCAGTCCGTATACGAAGCATATATCTATCTACCGAAATGAGATACTATAGCAAACGATGTTTACACGAGCCCTAGATATCTTGCTGAATTAGCAATACAAAAAAACTACAAAACAATGATCTACATTTTACGTCTTCTCTTTCTTTTAATGTGTCTTAATCATATAAAAATAACAATCAATGGAGTGACCTAATTTTCTAGTTTTCAAATTAATCAGAGATCCTAACTGCTAATAGTTTTTTATGACCCTCATCGTAATAGGATTTTAATTCTCATTTAGGTTAATGTATTACAACCGATTGGTACTTCTTAAGTTCATTTCCATTTCAGATAACCCTAAGTAAGGCTTTCTAGCAGTAAATAAATTGAAATGATTTAATAATATGACCCAAATACGACAGCCAAATTCTAACACAATTAAAATTACAATAAAAAATAGCAGAAAACTAACTGGGAAAGATAAGATTATGGAAAAGAGCAAAGTAGTTTATGGAAAGAACGGGATTCGAACCACTGGCCTCTAGATTAAAAGCCCAGTGCTTTACCAACTCAGCTATACAGACTATATGGTTTTTGGCGATTCCAGAGCGTTTGGATGGAAATCCAGAGGTCACTGCTTCAAATCCCGTTCAATAACTTTAAATTTATTTTCCCTTTTCCAGAGTTGGTATTAACTTAAAGTTCGAATCCTGACATTTACGAATATTTTCAATATTTCACCCGTCCTTTCGGACAACTCATTCCAAGAAAAACATTATAATTAGTCAATTTCTAAGAACTATAACGTCTCATCTGCCGTTGATTAATGTGTTTCATCTTTTCTTTGGGATGGGGTGGGATGGGGGGATTTGTGAGATACTTAAATGCTTGTTATCATATTCGAAGTTTATTTCCTTTTTGTATATATACAAATGCCAATATTCGTCATGATCAGTCTACTGAATATTGGCAACCTCAAAATGTATTTGACAAATTAATTCCTAACGGTGAATAAAAAATAACTTCTGTTGGTGTGTCCCTCGACTCTCAAAGGTTTTATAATCATACCTTGCGATGGCATAGCTTTCTGTTCCTCTATTCACAAACTTTATACATAAAACGATATTGGTCGTTGGCCCATTTATTCTTAGCTACTTCAAAACAGTCTTGGTTCATATTGTCTGGTTTTAAAATTCCCAGGATACAAGGTTAATAGGCTTCGAGCTTTCACGGATGAGGAAGGATCAAACAAATGCATAAGGTGACGCGAGGAAAATGTTTACACTTATTTAGCCCCTTTTTCTTTTACCCAACGCGAAAAGTGTGGCTTTGACTGTTCAGGAAACATGGAGGTTTAATGTTCGCGGGAGAAATCGAAGCGGGACAAAAATGAAACCTACACCATTTCAATGATGTAGATGCGACGTGAGACCTGCAGCCTATTTAAATAATTTCGTTCAAACTAATGTGACAGTATTTACTTTTCAGTGCGCATACACTTACATATATATCAAATTATGGGTCGCGCTTCAATTTAATGTGAAAGAGTTAATGAATTGATCTTAAATCCAAGCTATACAGATTACAGGTAGAATTCTACCAACCATCTTTATTGATTAATGTGATACGGAAAATATGAATGAACAACTTCATCAAAACAGCTAAGAGGAAATCGTATTCAATTTTTGAGATATCACTATTTTAATGTTTACTTCACACACAAGTTTGACGACTTGTTCAAGTCTTAGTATGACATCATGGAGCCACACTTGCTGCAATTTGGTTCTATTTATTCGGTATCCGTTACAAAGTTTACTTTCTGTTATAGAGATGGATTTTGTTACTGTCGAATCTAAAATATTGAATGATATTTTTACATGACCAAATGGTGGCATTTTGTCTTGTGTATCAACACTGGTAACAATCTAAACTTTATAACTTAGAAAATATGAAAAGACAAAAAAATAGAAAGAAAGGTTTTAGATCCTAGTGGTCCTATGACCTAACAGATTTACAAAAATGACATCTCTCGGACACGACTTTAAAGGCATTGAAGTCTCGCCTCAAACCGCGTGCCGCCTCTGAAAAAAAAGTTAACTTTTCGTTGCTTGCAAGTGAAGTTTTCTTCCTGTTGCTACAAAATGCAGACAGTAATGAAACGTGATACGTGACACTTCTGTTACACCTCATTCGAAACTAGGTCAGATTACCGGCATCAGACGTTTCTTGGAGCGCGAGTCTTCACACCCTTTAAAACTCAATTAAATATCTCCCAAATGGAGCAAGAGTTTACATAGTTGATTTGGGAATTTTCTTCAATTAAAAACAAATGACTGCCATACTAACGCTAAATGTTCAGTTGGTTTAAGTTCCCCTTTTCAATATGTTATGTGTCCAGGCTGACAACCTACTTCGCCCCCCCCCCCCTTTTTTTCTAAACCTCGTCTTATTATTTTAGTCGAGATAGTTAGGAATGACGGTAAATGACATCATTGGGACTGCTAGCAACGTCAGGGATCAAATATATTTCAAGTTGTGTATCTTTATTTGTCCTCTCATCCCCCCAAAAAACATGGGAGAACGCCTTAGGTATAACTCTTCTAGCATCGTGTAAGCATTATCCTTAACAAGTGGGGCTCAAAAGAGGCAAGTTAAAATGAGAACACTTGCCGCTTCTGGTAAAGTTCTACTTTAAATTCTCAGTGCCCTCCTCCCTCCTCCCCCCTCAACTCCTATCGATTGGTCGGTTACTACCGGGTAATATACTTCAGGGAGCCCCCCCCCCCTCGATCTTATTATCTCTTCGATCATATTTAGACATGAAATTTATCTAAAACGGATAGCATTTGCTCATGTCAGTCTTGATTTAGTGGCACTAAAATATATATGTTTGCAGACGTATTTTCAAATGTCACCGAGTCAACGTAGGCCTATATCTCACACATTATCAACACGTTTCTCGTGTCAGTCTCTCTATCTCTGTGCGTCTAGTATCTCTATCGCTGACGTCACCCATTAAAGCTATATCGATTTGTATCAAATTCAACCAATTTGGCAAACATAAAGTAATTAATTGACATATATTAAGTTTTGGTTACCATTAAGTTTATTGTGTAGTTAGCTCTGCATTGCTATTTCTTAAGTCTAAACAGTACTGTTACGGCAATAGTTATCAATCACAGAGTGTCAATTAACACAGATATTGCCGCGAGCTCTTTTCATTCGCAAATCTCGTCCATTTTGACTATATAATCACTGTTATGAGGATGACTTGAGGGAAAGTATTAATTCTGATATATTGCAGACCGTTCAAAACTACTTTAATCGGGCCAGGTTATATTTCTATAACACTTCGAATTCATTGCGAAATAACTATTTAAACAGTTGAGGTTCATCTAGTTAAAGTGACTGGACTATGTAGTCTAAAACACAATTCATTAGGTCAGTTCCTAAGTTGCAACACAAATTCAGAGACGTTTTTGCCTCAAATAAAATGTTTACAATGAACTAAGAAACTTTTGGAGGACACGTGGTGTCGAATGTTACCTGGACGTGCTCCTTTTTTATGTATAAGTTAGATGAACATGGTTTTGTTAAAATATCAGAATTTATACAACGTTTGATTCATTATTAAATGAGGTCTGTACTGAGGAGCCGACGTCAACATTATTTAAGCCTCAGAGGAACATTCCATACATTTAGCATATTTTAAAAATGAATATCTTGAAAACTGGAATAGCTTACCAAGCATAACTACCACCACTCATTTTTTTCTTTTTTTTTTCTTCTTGGATTATGACACACCAAAACTACCGTTTTGCCTAAGATTACCCTTTAAAGTTCTGACATGGATACCACGAAGTGTATATGCCTATGGTAGGAGATTTATGTCGCATACATTGCAGTGTAGACGATACAGAGATTAGATAGTGTTAAGACACCACATAGGCTTAAGTTCGTCTTATGTGCAGACATTTATGTGATCAAGTGTAGGCCTATGTGAGTCTAAGGTTCAATAAACCCGATGGTACAAGTATGTGATCACATATCTGATGTGGAACAAGAGGTAACTCTGTTCGAAGTATGTGGCATGTTAGTTCACCTTACGTGCATACATATATATGATCAAGACTATGTGAGTCTAAGGTTCAATAACGCTGATGGTACAAGTATGTTATCACATATCTAATGTGTGACAAGGGATGTAACTCTGTTCGAAGTATGTGGCATGTTAGTTCACCTAACGTGCAGAGATCTATGTGATCGAGTGTATGTAAGTTAAGGTTCAATAAACCCGATGGTACAAGTATGTGAGCACGTATCTGATGTGTGACAAGATGTAACACTGTTCGAAGTATGTGGCATATATGTTAGACAAGAACTAAATGATAGGTTTACTATTGTGCAAGAAAGTGTGTAATCAAGCCTTCTACGTACTAGTCGAGCAAGATAAAAAACTGGTCACATATCAGTATTTACTGAAGTGCCGGAAAGATTGTGTTCAAGAACCTATGAATTAGTCTGGTGTGATCAGGTTTACTTATGTACAGGAAAATGTGTGATCAAGTGCAAACTTATTATTCATGTACTATATGGAACAGTTAACGTATCATATAGGAGGTTTACTAAAGTGGAGTATGTGATTTAGTGCATACCAATTGATCTGGCATTAATATCTAATCGTTTTCATGTCCTACCAAAAAGGTTTTCTAAAGGGCAGGAATATTGTGTGATGAAGTGTCTGTTGAACTTAGTTGAACTATGTTTAGATATATCAAATCGTGTACATATCAAAAATAATGTTTACTTAAGTGTACGATAAAGTGTGTGATCAAGAAGCTGTGAGTTTGTCCGATGTTCGTATGCATATTCGTTCATATATCATAACATAAAAGTTTAATTTTACCGATTCAAGTTTTCATCACCTATGTCTCACTATGCTACACGTCACAAGTGTGACAGAGGTCTATTTTGAAAGGTGCACGGAACACTTTTAGTGAGAACCAAGCAAAGCAGACCCTTAACTTCTTTATAGTTTGCTTCCGACATCGACCAGAAAGTTTGTCTAACACTTTCGGAACTGTTTGTCCTCGTGATAACACTGAAAGTGTCATGTGAATAAGTAAACGTGTTACGTTGTAAAAATCGAGAGGATCCCTTGCAAAACGTACATGATGGAGAAGTATAATAGAAAAGAGAGCAGCGAAGCTAGATTAAATTGCATAGGTCCAGAATATGAGAATTGGTTTCTTTGCATAATCGCTTTTGTAGCGCAATAACATGTAAATTTTAAAGGTATTTTACGAGCTATAGTTCCAATAAAATGTACACAAAACGGGCTTCCTCTCAATTAATTTCATGGATATGCTTTAATTGATGACAAATAGAGTGACAAAGGTGAACAAATTGTGAAGGTATTGGCTAAAGGAATAGCTGGGATGGCGCAGTTAGAAGGGTGAATATGTAACCTGTTGGAGAAATTATTATTAAGTTACATATCAACTAAAATGGATTTCATAAAACAAAAAAAAGACCTTTCATAACCACAAATAAAGCACAAATATCATGTAACAATGACTATAATGAACAACAATTCTTATAATATCACTTCAAAATTCAAATACTCTCTTTGCTAATAATGCGAATAGGCTGAGGTCAGTAAGGGGACACACAAAACAAAAGGGAGGAAAAGGGATCATGTTGAAACCTATTTAACACATCTACAGGGGACACCAATATATGTGTGTTACCCTTATGAGGACATATATGATTCATATGTAACTAAATTACCATTAACCTAACTTACTAGGAAATTAGTTTCTAATTTGGTAGTTAATTCTAACTATTACATCAAACGACAAAAAAAAATGTTGTGTTCCACAACATTTATTTGGCAAAAATAGAAATAAAAACCTAACAAGATCACTTTGGTCGACTGAAACGAAATGTTTTGTATCCAGGTTGATAGCCATTTCTGAAGAAAACTTAAAAAGAAAACTAGCTTCAGGGATACTAGCGGTGAATAAAACTCAACCCAAGTTTTGTGAAATTTGTTGTAAAAAGCAAGCATCAACTTTTTAAGAGACCGTATGATACTTTTTTAGCAATTTAGAAGCTAACACTATTTTCAAGATTATCAGCGATAAGCAAAACTCAAACTGTAGGTTTTTTCTTCAAGATAGTTTAAGTTTGAAAAGTCATAAAAGTATAACAGAAAACTAATATAATCAACGCTAATTATAGAAACTCGAACTTTTAAAAAATTAAAAAGTTTTTTCTTTTTAAAATTACAAAAGAGAACCAGTGATTAACAGTGGGACATAAAAGCTCAAATTCCACTTTATATATTTGATTTTATTGAACAGTTACGTTAAGTTTTTGAAATATAGAAAAGAAAAGTAACATCGTGCATGGTTATCAGTTGGACATTCAACTCAAAAATCCAATTGATCTCTTGTTCTTTTAAAAAGTTACGTGAAGTTTATGAAAGTTACAAAAGAGAAAACTAACCTCAGGATTATCAGCTGGTGCCTGCGCACTCTTCGCACGCTTCATCTAGCCCTCTGTCTCTCTTAAATGTACAGAGAAGAAACAAGTTCCCCTGTTGAACGGAAAAAGAAGTGACAGAAAAGAAGAGTAAAGTTAAAAGTCAATATTACCTTGAACTTTCCGAGAGAACGCCACCGCCGCCATTTCCCTCTTATCTCACGAAAAGAACAACCATAGCATTTACTCGAGCCACACATGAGGGCAGTCTTCTTAGTCTTTATTTCTTCTTTTTCTTTCTGGGTTTTTTTATTGTTGTTGTTTTTGTCTAACTTTATCCTTCAAAGGATGATTGCATTCAAAAATAATATCAAGGATTTTATTCCATCACATTTTATGTTTGATAATGACTAGTTTTGATGTAGCCTCCATTTTGAAATTCGTTCCTCTTGTTTTGTTAAACCAGACAAGGGGTAATTGTGTTTGGATTAATGTCTATAGTCACGTTTCGTGATGAACTTTGACCTCAACTAAGGTTCTGTCGAAGAAGGTCTTTCGCAATTGGAGACTAAAGTCTTTCTTGTTTAAAATGACTTCCAGCAATAGACCCTATACATTTAGGAAATCTGTGCACACGTGACTCTTAATTCCTTTTTTTTCCTTCAAGAACAGTTAAATTACATCTAAAAATGACGTCTCGTTTATTCATACACACCGCATCGAATGCTAAGCTATTAAGTATTTGTTCCTTTAAGACAATTATGAACCGATTGTATAATATTGCATTTCATGTCCGAGAAAACTGTCACAGATAAATAACTCCAAGCAATGTCGCTTCCCTTTAAATCAAACGAAAATGTTTTGATTTGCTCATTCGTCGGTGATCACTAGCTCAGAAAATGAAAATAGCCACGAAAAAAAAAGCTTCAAAGCATGGTCTATCCCTCAATATGTTATAACGTTAGAAATAACGACCTCGAATTTACACTTTAAAGTATTCAAGACCCTGCTTATGTAAATATATACAATGTGCATTAAAAGAGCCTCGTTTGAGCATTTCAAGCACCACTCGAAAATACATTAGAAAAGTTCCGACATATCGTTGAAAAACACAGATTCAGAAGAGAGAACTATATATTCCAAAGTATGTTCTTCTTGTCTTCATCTTCGTGTGTGCATTAAATTCACGATTTGAAAGTAATGTGCGAATTTGCGAGATACCTAGAATAGCGTCGCTTTCAATGTGTTTAGGATTTCCTTCAAATCCAGCACGGTAATATGAGCGATACGAGAAAACGGCTGTTTACACAAATCATACACAGGAATGACACTTAGGTGTAATGTTAAGCCCACCTAAAATATCTCCTTTCATGTACTGTTTTAATTCGAAGAAACAGAGCCAAAGAGCGGAATGCACTAGCACAAAATCTGCTTAATGGGATAAAGCCATTCCTCCAAGAACCAAACACATAACAACGAAACAAAAACCACGCACGTCGCGAATAGATTTCCAAATCTTGACAACTTGACGAAGAAACGTAAACCGTTCGGATTTCTTTTTAGTTTTGCTTTGTTTGTTTTATCGTGTTTTGTTTTTTTGGTTCCACCGAATCTCATCAAGAATATCCAACAGAATATAGAAGTGATCAATGAAATCCTAACAAGTTGAAGTCGATTCTCTCCTTGGTATCAAATGTAGCGTTGTAAGTGTAACGAAAGAAAAAAAATGACATATATATACCCAAGAATGAGTAATTAGTAGTGACGCGAGATTGAGAACAATTGTAGTCAGTCCTACTATACGTGCTCAACATTCAGATATTGCGCGAGGATATAGTACATATTACTACTACATAATACAGCAGTAGGTTCTAATATAATAATATACACAGTCTTGCTGGTATATGAGGCTCCCGACGAGAACCGGTAACAGTCAAATTATCTCTACTTCTCCGAGAAGACACATTGAATTTAAGCTACTGTTGCATAGTCTCGACTATATGCATAAATGACTGTGTATATATGTGTGTTCGTGTGTTTGTGTACAGAGCATAGCTGAGGTTTGTTTTTCTCGTTGCTTTTACTATTGTCTGTATAATCGATACAACGTAAAGCTATATATAAAACAGCAGCAATTAAACAACTTTTAGAATGAAATTATTGATCCGTGTTGATTCATCAATTAATATTTCCATACATATATCATATCAATGTCGTAAACGGCTATTTGGTCGATACATAAGAATCTCGGTCAGATAATTTTATACGTATTTTTTCTTGTTGCTGTGGATGGCACAGAGAGTATAAGGCAAATACTAGCCAATTAGTCTAACTCTTTGTATTCTCTGGATATGAAGTGATTTTAATGATATTGTACAATTGAGAACTTGTTTTAATTTTAAAGATCATAGGACGTATTTGAATGAAAATAAAACGCATTTTAACACACATGAAGACACATACTTAGTTGTGACTGCAAAGTTCTACTTCAACAATAGCGTTATTTTCGATAACGTATGGCGCAAATGACGCAGTACATATTAATTTGCATATTGCAATATTCATTTCAGATCTAGTATAATTTAAAGGTTGCTAATAAAATAATAATTTATACAGCAATATTTCTGTATTTTGGTTAGGTTTGAATGATTGCGCTATTAGCTTTCTTAACTATGATTACTCATTAATGCATACCAAAGGTCGTGAATTAATAGGATTTGCCTGTACACAGCGACAACACACACAACCTGTACACGCTCTAATATCCAACAGTGGGAGGTAAACTTTGTAAATTTGTCTAATGACGAAAATATTCCAGCTGTGATTGGTTGTAAACAACTAAGTGCATGTGTGCGAGTCTATCTATGTACGAGATTGTAATACGTAGTCTGCTGGAAAGGTCGACTTGGTTAAGTGTTATACCTACGTAGTGATATCTAATAGTTGGTACAATAAAAAAAATAAAAAAAATGTCCGTTGATCGTAATTTATTTAATGATATTTGAAATATCGATCCGTTTGTTCGTAACAATCAAATTCCAAAAATTCCTGACGTCATATTAAACCATAACTACACGGCACCGTTCATTTTGGCGCGAAAATTGAGTATATAACAAAAACAAACACGGCTCACATCTTCTGCTATCATCTTTGATCATTATGACGTCATATAAAGTAGTTCCGGTCCTTCAACTGTTACGCACAACTTTGAGTTGTGTTTTGATGTTGTTGTTGTAAATTAATATGCTAAAGAAATATCACATGTTTGGCCTTAATTGACAAAACACGAAAATGCAAAATGTTTCCATATATTGGCACATATTATTGATTCCTTTGTAAGAATAGTGCTTTCTTTTCTGAACTTCTTCGAGGAAATTAGCGAAGTAGACACAAAGGTTTAACGATTTCAGAATGAACAGCTTGGAAATTGGTCTATGTCGGATTGATTATAATGGAGGTTGAATACACAGTGTACAACAGATTGCGTCGCTATGCTACGTTCATGTTACAAAATTGTCATGGTATTGAGTAGTAGTTTCATGTGCGTACTTCTCATCCACGGGTAAAAGGAGATAATCTACTCCGCAATTAATAGTTGAGTTGATTTCCCAGGGAAGCTATTTGTAGAGAAGTCTGTTCGGCAGGCAAACGTGAGGTAATAAATTATCAGCCTTTGTACGGCTTGGCTAAAGTATACACTATTCATAAATCAATAACATAACAGAAAACTGTGAACAAAATTCTCACAATTCTCTCTTTACCTTTGCCCAAATGCCATCCTAAAGCGTCTCAAGTTAAATCCGTTCCTTAATTAAACTGTAAATGTTACCTTTTCATGAAATTAAGCATGAAAGATTGCAGGAGCTATGATTGCGAGAAAGCGAGCTTTCCTACATGTGTGAATTGGATGCAAGTTATAACGCTACAGTAGGATTCTATTGGACACAGAAAGTCGAGACAATGTTTTGTTAGATTATTCATTGTTCCCCCTGAAGTAAGTGCAACATGGCCCCTCATATGTATATGACGAAATTCTTACAATTTTATGAAGATAAATCAATTTATATTTCCGACGTTTGAAGTGAAACAGAATTCATTTTTCCCCTCACAACTAACTTTCTACAAGACAACAACGAGCATCACATTTCGCATACAATGCGCCGAACATTCCAATCCTTAACAGTTACGGTAGTAACAGAAAACAGCACAAATTTCCCGTGGGCTTTGGGAACGTGCCGCGGTTGCTTTCGACTCAAACCGAATATTTGTCAGCGTATAGAAGAGGCGGGCACTTGTGGAGGAGAACAGGAACATGACGGGTAATATATATATATATATATATATCTACATATATATCTATATATATCTCTCTCTATATGTTCATGCACATATATATATATATATTTATATATATACACACATCTGTCTGCCATTCACTAGGGCATTCATTTCTTGCAGAAGGGTTGACAGACTAATATAACGCGATTACGTGAAATTCATAGATATTGTTCAAGATGTATTTTGCTGGATGTGATTTTTTTAGGACATTTTGTGATCTAGTGTGTTTTTTCATGTTTTTTCTGAACTGTAAGCGAGTCGAAACTTAATGCACGGTGACAGTTAAGATAGCGATAGGTATTTCACTGTCAATGTTACTTAGTGTATGGTTGCATTTAAAAACGTTATGGAAGGATAATATTATACTGGCTGTGCTAGCTTATCGACTTGTGTCATTAAAGAGAGAAAATCAAAGCTTATTTTTCAGAAGGTTCATGGAGGAAAGGGAGTATTTTACGCGCATTCTTTTTGTTTTACGATAGAAGTCCCACTCAAGGCAACGTATATACAGCAGTATATCTACTGCAATGACGTCACAAGAAGGTATCAACCGGGCACAGTTCAACGACCACTATGGTGTGACGGTGCCCAGAAACGAATTTATGAAATGAAATGTAGAATATCGAAAATACTGAGGATATAATAAATACAGGATATAAAATATAAATACTTAGGATACAGGGCAAAAGAAAGGCAGATATATGGACTACTCGAAGGGCGGATACGTAGAAATCAATAAAATCAAGGTGGCTCCGACTCCCTCAACCCCACCCTTCTCTGCCCCAACTGACGTAAGGAATATTCAGGTGTACTGTACATAGTATATTATTAGTATTATAAGTATTATTATAATAATAACAACAATCAGAATAATAATAATAATAATAACAATAATCAGCAACTAATTTTACGCTTAAGCGACCACAAATGTGGGAGACACCCGCAAAGGCTTATGGATTACAACTTAAACGTCGGGTGGCTTCCAATTCAACATTTCAACTCAAATTTGGAATCTTTTCAATTTAGAAAGTCATTTCAGATGGAAAAACCGTAGACTTGCTCCCGATTGCTAAGCCTCATTGCTTCAATTGCTGCCACCGCCCTTTTCCACTCGGCCACAGCACCGGTTATAACATGTATACAGTGCAACCTAAGTAGTTACGAATCCTTCAATATTGTTTCAAAAGGTGCTTAATAAACATTATTTTACATGTAATCCACATACATCCGTTCTATTAAAGCATCTATTGGGACGGACGGAGAACGCCCTTCACTTGTTGTGTGTTAGCAATTAACACACAACGTATAATGTTTGATATTACGCAATGGCTGTTTTGTTTTAATTTACATAAAAACGTCACCATAAAGTTACCGTACTTCAGTTGGCTCAGTACGTGTAGCCACCCTTCCCCATTCCCATACGGTAAACCCGGGTCCGGTTAATGGAATATGGTTTTTTACGCAAATAGTGTTTCTTGTAAAGCTTTTAAACATTACGTTGCAATGTCATGGGGAATTCGAACATAATATTGCAAGTTGGGCCACTAATTTAGGTAATCAAATCACTAATAAAAAATGGAGCCTCATCGCCTACGACACTGAGATGGTGGGAGGGTGGTAATGACAATAGCAGTATCGATTATTTTCAAAGCTACCTATTCCCTCACCCCCCCCCCTCCACCCAACCGTATTCCCCAATTTCAAACCTGTGTCGTCGTCATCAAGTCTTTATTACTTCATCAACAAATTGGTAAGTTACCACAGTTTCGCTTGGAAGAGAAGGTACTGCTTGAAATCATATCAATTCATCACAAAATATTGTTCAAGTGAGTGAATGAGTTTCGGTGTCCCTATAAATGAAGAAACATTTCGTCCCTATAAATTGATAACAAAAATAAAATAATAAAGAATCGTAGAAAGTATGACTTTGAAAGTTGTCAACATACGGGGGTACTCCTCGGTATCATTGTACGGATGAAAACTAAAACAGAGTTATTAAGCTATTGTTACCATATAATACACTAAAACTCAGATAAACAGAACTTAAATACCGTGACCTATATCCCATAGGTATAACATACTAAACAAAACAGCAAAAAAAAAAAACGCAAGAGAAATTTAATAACAGAAACAGCTTTTTTCTTCTTCAAAGAGCCACTGCCTTGTTTTAAATCTGCTAACTCGCACAGCACACTCACTTACTATAGTCATACTACCATGCAAGAGAATTGCCATGAAGATAACCTTAATTAAGATGCTATTTTTAGTTATATATTATATATTTTATGTGTTAATTCATGCATATATAGAACAGCACAAACGTTCAGTGTTTGGTTAAACTATATTTACCTTTAAAGTTTTATTTCCTATAGAGTACTACGTCATCTATCATAAATACCGTGACGTCATAAAGCGTATTAAAGATAAGACATTGTTGACGTGTATACGACTATTGTTTGCTATCTATGCGCATATTAACCATGGTTATCAATCTAATTGATTTTTGAACAAACATTCTCAGACTATAATTTATTCTAATTTGACTTTTTTCTCTAAATTATTATTAAAACGAAAATATAGTTTGACGGCTCGCTTAAGGATCCTAGCTTTGCTGTGAGAACTAGATTTCGCAGCTTCGACTAAAATGTGGTTTTAACTCATTATATTCCTCTCCCCTATTGAATAATTACCCGTACAGTGTATGATAACTCGTCAAATGAACACGTTTTAACTATACATAGTCAAGTGATTCATCCAATTCTATATGCAAAGCTTTCTAAAATTGTTAACTATTTTCTCTCTCCTTTGCAACAATTTTCCCAAAACCTTCCGAGCAGTATACTTCAACAGAAGAATGTAAATTGATGAAATTAAGATATCATCGGCGATTAATCGATGACTGATCAATAAATTCCTTTTGATTATCAATATTTCGTCTCCGAGATAATTCATTTCATTACGCAAGCTAACTCGTCAAATGAACACGTTTTTACATATACGGTTATATCATGTAATTCTATACAGTAGTCTAAATTATTTTATTTTATTTTCATAAAAACATTTTTAAGTTCATTAAAACTTCATTAATGGCAACTGTGACTTGCCTTGTCATTAACTAAAGCTTATCTCACGTGATTCTAGTATCGAAAAGCATCAAACATTTCATGAAAACCTACTCTACAAATACATACACATTGGCTTGGCCTTGAATGCATCAGTTATTTGGTTACAGAAAAGGCGCTACTTGTGTTTCAAAGTTTCATCGTATAAATTAGGTTGACAAACCTTCCATGGGTCAATGTGAATTTTTATATAGTGTGAAGACTTTCAACTATTTTTTACGCCCCTAGTACGATATTGCTTGTCTCTGATTTTTTTCTTTTTCTTTTCCAGACATTTTGACAAATTTGCTCCGAACATTGCTAACCAGCTGTCTCTGTTTATACCTCGTTTGTCAGGCGGCGTAGCAGTTAGAAAGCCCATGTGACTGCGTGCTCAACATAAACTCAAGAGGTAAACTTATAAGAGGTACCCTAAGGGGTGAACCTGTTATGAAATGCTAGGTAGTGACCGCCGTCTCCGTGTGAGTTTAAATACTATGTATTTACTTAATCTACCACAGTTTCACATCGCATATGTTGCCATCTCCTTAACAGAAATCCGGCCAGGGCAGGGGCAGCCTTCCACCCCCCCCCCCTCCTACCCACATTCACAGTTCACTACTGGTTGTTGTCAATTATATAATCCGTGGTATTTTGCTTTAAAAATGGCGAAATGGTGAACTCAAAAACCAGACGCTTCTCAAATGCAATTAAACTCTTGACATTATTTGTTAACATTCTGATAGTCAGGTCCTAACGTGTTGAAAATAAATCTGATAAACTAATATTGAAACATAGCATGTTGATTTGAATATTCATATGCTGATATTTAAATTTGTAACATGCTGATATAGGCATATGTGTTTCTAGGCTAACGATTCTCAAACACATGGCGTTCCATAGAATTTCGCCTGTGATAATGTTTCGTAGGTGACTCTACTTAAGATTACGTCACTTAGTATAATGAGACCAAACTATTTGATTTAGAATGTATTTGCATATTAATAAAGCACACCTGGGACGGATCTATGATTTTAAGATAGAGGGTGCGTGGCTTTGGGGTATTTGAACCCGACTTATACATGGGAGGGTGGGAGAGGGTGGTTTAGGTCCGCGTCCAGAAACAAATACAAAAGTGAAATAATGCATTCTGAGATACATAATAATTTAGGATATAAATTAGATCTACAATTAGTTCTAGCACACGCAAGTTTGTGTTTATATCTATGTGCCTATTCATGCGGGGTGGGGGGTGGCAAAGCTGGGAGGGGGTAGGTTGCAAAGCGGTGGTCAGGTGGGATGCGAGCGGTGCACGTGCACCCACACAAATCTGGATCCTCGCCTACACATCTCTATTGAAAACCATTGAAGCTGAAATCCAGTTATAAGACGAAAGCAGATTCTATTTAATATGAACATTATTTCAATTTATATTCACAAATATTATCCTGTTATTTGCTTAAAAAAACAACAGAAAAGAACACGCTAAAATAACAAAAATAAATAGCCCTAACATGCATGCGAACCATTCAACCCTTCTTATTGTTTACTAGTTTATACTGTTAGTCAGTGAAGAAAAACAACACACACACACATACATACATACATACATACATACATACATACATACATACATATACAGATTTGTAGATGTTCTCTGCATTAAAATTGCCTAAACAGAAACAGGTGGAAAATATTAGTGGCGAGGCAAATTGTTTAATTTACAGTAAATCGCTGACAGTTTATTCTTCAAAGTCTCAACGCCTGAGGATATAAATTAAGTTACCTATCATCAGCTCAGATTCTACAAAAGCGGTATACGAGAGAAGCCATGATTTTCAAATGAAATTCATGGTTATTCTTAGCCTTGGAAGGCACTGGAGAAAGTAGGAACATTTCACAAAGGGGTAAACGTTTCCTCATATATATTGAGGTGTTTTTGGTTTCGATGATAATCGTAACCTTTGCATTTATGATGGCGTATGTGTGTGTTTGGTGAGTGCGTGTGAGTGCGTTTGTGACGCCCAGCTTGTAAACACGATATCTCAAGAAGGGAAGGTCAAACCAATTTCATATTTGGTGTGTAGAAGTACCACATTATTTACAAGAAGCATATTGTTCTTGGTGGAGGTCAAAGGTCATTTGGGGTCACCAGGGGTCAAATTGTGAAAACCTTGTAATCACGACATCTCAATAATGGAAGCTTGGGCCGACCTCTAATTTAGTGTGTAGAAGTACCACATTGAGTTAAAGAAGCCTATTGATTTTGGTGGAGGTCAAAGGTCATTTGGGGTCACCATAGGTCAAATCGTGAAACAATTGTAAATATGTATGCCCTCACTATACATTACATCAGGTTCATGAAGAAAACTGTTCATGTTACATAATCGAAACCACAATGCAATTTTGTATTCTGCTTTTGTCTGTCCTTTTGTGTTTTTCTTTGCGATATTGCTTTTAAAACTATGTTTGCTTTCAAGCAATCGAACAGTCAAAAATGCGAAGGGTAGCATTTTGTTGGACTGTGTGCATAATCCGAAGACATTTTCTACCTCGTTTCTTTTGGGCGGTCGATTGCCTTGAAAGCAAATGTATACGTATGGTAAGAGCTAGCAGAGACATACTATATGCACAGGTCTGCGTAGTCTTTCATTTCTCAAGATTTCTCATCACAAAGATTTCTCTGATTAAATGTAAGAATGGTAAAGCTTGGTTCTTCCCATTTTAGGACAAGTACATTTATAGGGGAATTGGAAATAGTCAAGCCTCGATAGAATAAATAATTAAATGGTTAAAACCCGTCACTATAATAATTGAGGCAATTCATGTTTAGTTTTGGTATTCAATACATATATGCATACACTACCATTCGCTTACACGCTCACCAGTTCCCTCCTTCACCAGGTTTTATTCGTTTATTATTCGTTTATTGTTATTATTATTCTTTTATTCTAAGGTTTATAGCCTTGTTCAAAGCCAAGGCCCCCTCACAGAACTTTACAACATTAACCCCTGGTCATTGGTAACTTGTCACACCCACACACCAAAGTGTGCATAATTCAATTGATATCTCCTGTGGCAATACACTGCACCACGTCCACGAGTCCCCCCGGGGGGGGGGACTTCCCATAGGGTGCAGCCACAAACCGGCGCACACAACTATATTTACAAGTTACCTCGCAAGTAACCCATATATACACCTGGGTGAAGAGATGCAATGGAGATAAAGTGCCTTGCCCAAGGACACAACGCAATGATCTGGCCAGGACTCGAACCTGTAATCCTTACATCACAAGTCAAATGCCTTAAAGGCATTGAAAACTCGCCCCAAACCGCGTGCCGCCCTCTGAAAATGTTTAACTTTCCGTTGCTTGCAAGTGAGTTTTATTCTTGTCGCTTAAAAATGCAGACAGTAATGAAACGTGATACCTTGTTATCTTTTATCTAGACCTGAGATGTACACGCTGCTATGTACACTGTTTTGTGAGTATTGACCGTAGCTGCATGTATCGACTGTACACAAGTGTCTAATTACCAACGGTAGCAAGCTGTGTGTGTGTTTTTTCTGGGATCGATGGTGGTGTCTAACACTTCTGTTACACCTCATTCGAAAGTAGGTCAGATTACCGGCATCAGACGTTTCTTTGTGCGCGAGTCTTCACTCCCTTTAACCACTAGACCACAGCGCCTCCCGTTTATTCGTTTATTCGTTTGTCCGTTTGTCCGCCCGTTCGTTCGTTCGTTCATATTCCTGTATATTCCTTCATATCGTCCTTCCGTCCGTTCGTCCGTCCGTTCGGTTCATGCCTTCATATATGTGAGTCTTTTTTTTTCATTCGTCATACGTTCTCAATTGACTGACTATCCCCCGTGTGGCACTGATCTACTTCATAGGTTTATGTGGGGTACTTCAAACAGGTCAACTGGTTACATAGCAAGCTAGCGCGTCTCGTCGTCATTAATTCAAGCTCACGTACTGGTTTGTTCATAATCAAGTGGTTATGTATTGCTTACACGGCCATTTATCCGGATATAATACACTCGCTTCATTGATCTCGGTTGCAGGCTGAATTTTGTTATCCTAGGGAAAGTGAGAAACCTACCTTACTATTCTTATCATGACCGCCATCGATGATAACATACAGATAATGTGAGATACTGCTTAGTTTTGCAGGGCACTTATACAGGTAGGTTCTAAGAAAAGAAAGGTCAGCCATGTCAGTATATCAGATCATTTTCACATTTGGACTTTTGCTTCTGCCATAAAAAGGGTCAAAGTTCAAATAGAACTTGAACTTTGACACATCCTAAATGTCGATTTTCTAAATCTGCAGTCCAATACTGAACTCACGTAGCGCAAGCATTACCAAATACCACATAGCATGTTATATCTTCTTACGATTGTGACACATAGCGCGAACATAGAAAAATACATATTTTATATATATATATATATACGCCTATATATAGGCCTATATATATATAAATATGTTATTTTCTATGTTCGCGCTAAATTTTAAGTGGAACATATATACACACTATATTATAACGGAATGCCATTCTTCGAAAAGGCAATTTGCACTCACTATTCAGGTATGAGCCAATAAATGATATCGTTACGCGCGCATTCAGGCTTATCTTATTTCGTCGCTAATGTCACAAAGTGTGATATAGAAATATTGTTAATCGAAAAACCATATTGTGATACATTTATGAAGGAAATTAGTATAGGTAAACTACCAAAGCACAATGCCTTGTTTCTCTCACAATGATTCGGTTTATTAAAGCTAAAAGACTAAAAGACTGTCTGGTCACGTGATCTTTATCTTTATGAAGCGAATGCAAACAAGGCAGCATTATTGTAACAACTGCTTAGTGTATGTAAGTGTGTGTTTATTGGCACGTCTGTATGTACGTCTGTATATACGTCTATGTGATTATAGGGAATATATCTAAGTGAAACATTATAGGGAATGAATATGTTAGTAATGAGAAATTCTCTTCCACTAAAGTCTTATAACCACTTGCAATTTTATCAGATAAAACAGTTTATGTAAGCATCAGTTAAGATCTAGTGCTAAGTCTCTTTGAACATACATTTTGGTTAAATTTCTGGACGCAAATTTAAAAAAAGAAAATAAATCCCCTCCCATCCCCAGCCCTCCCCCGTTACCAAGGTGAATGGGAATCACACTGCAAGTCATAAATTTCCTTGTTTACAATATTTCAGAGCAGCTGGCCGAATGAAAACTGACGTTTGTTAAACTAGGTAGCCCAGCCGTTTTCTTTATCACAGGCCTCGGATGTCAGAAGCCAAAAGAAGAAAACGAGGGATGGAACAAGGGATAAAATAATATTATGGTTTAATACAAAATTGTGTATAACAGAGAAACAGTTATACGGGGGAAAAGAAGAGCTAACAATTATGAGAAAAATTTATCTTTTTGATTACAACTTTTAAAAATACATTTGGTCTTTTTCAGTTCTTGATCGCGTATTATTATTATGTTTTTATTTATCTTTTTAACTTTAAAATTGTTTTCTTTCTAAAACTGATCTATTCCTTGTAAATAATTTTGCCCGAGCGTTTTTATAGCAGTAAAAAGCTGAAAGTGATTTGAATAAGTGTGTATTTATACATAGCGACCTCACTCTCAGAGCAAATTATCTGTCACTGTGAAGCAAACATCATGTTCGTTAAATGTCACGGTTGCACTCAGCGGAGCACATCGCAAATCAAACTAATGCCAAATAATTACATTATATGTACTTCAGTTCATCCTTTGATTTCTGATCGAGAACTAATTCCATTAGAAGTGAATTAGTGTCAACTATTTTCATACAATTTTCATCAAATTTCTTGTCATGTGTCAGTAGGTCCAACGAGTTAATTTCAAAAGCGCTCTTGGAACGTGCCGCGTTGAATTGACTAAACTTTCTTACAAATTTTGATCATAATTTTTGTTTAAGTATGTGACAAGAAAAAAAAAATGGAACTAAAAGGGGGAATAAACTTTACGGCCGCTTGAGCATTGATTATGCCTTTATTAGATTTAGGTGTAATACTATTAGGAAAATATGTTCTTATAACAGGTAACGTCATGCAACGCCAACTGTGTACTAATAGTACCAAATTATACAATATGGAAGTACTGTACCAATTCCACGAAATTTTCTCACAAATTGAGTATTTTTGGCGAAGTTATGTCGGACGTATTGACACATATGTAAAATATATGTTCGGAAAATATTTCAGTCAGGAAATAGATCTTCAATGATAAGAACTGTCAAATTTAAACAAAAGAATCCGATATTATCCCTAATACTATCTAATGAACAGTTTGTAGGAAAACAGCATTTGTAGTAGCTTCAAATACTCTTTTCATATGAAAGGAGAAGGTGTTAAAATTTCTTCTCATTTCTGGTGATTCACCAAAACAAATGGTGTGGAAACGTTCCGTAATATGCCAGCAAATATTTCTTTCATTTTGAAAAAAAAATCTGCTATTGAAATATGGAACTTGTTTATTGTTTGGGATATTCTTGAAGCTGGGTTAGGCTTTGATTTTTGCTGTATGAGACGGAATGTCTTAAATTTGTATTAACAGTAACGGGGGCTCGAACCGCTACCAGGTTTAGATGGGCACATTAACCGATCCAAGCCCTCCCTAAAATATATGCAAATGTCCTTGATTTAGCATACATAAATTGGCTGAAGGATGCACCTCCTCCTTTGACCCCCCTCCCCTCCCCCTCCACCTCCCCCTTCAGATCCTAATGGTTCTGTGATATCACAGACTTCTTTTTGAAATGGCAACTCTCAGACACGACTTTTAAACTAGCATATCTCCCAAATGACACAATATATTTTTTCAGCTGTTTGGGGATGGGGGTGAGGGTGGGGAGGGGGGGGTAGTGAGTTGCTCTTCACAAATATCTCTGTCATATAAGCAAACTATGATGGTTGGGATTGCGTCCCCTTTAAGTTGCTGTTCAATCTAGTCTAGCTTCATAATTACATCTCGAGACCAAGACTTGTCCTTCAGATCAAATTATTTTACTCCATGCATAACCACTCAATTGTATATTTGCAAATGAACACGATACTAGGAAATTTTGCTCGCAAAATACAAGGCAGTCGGTGAAAAAAAAACAACGCCAAAATTACATATGAAGATAAATCCTCTTGGGACCGAATATGCAGATTAGACTCGTATATGTCTAGACCTACGGTAATCGAACCTGCATTTTGTGACCCGAATTTTCACCTTTATCATCGTGGCGCTCCCATCCCCCCCCCCCGTGGCAGAAGGTATGACATGGGGAAGGGGTGTACGGGGAGGGTACGGTATTCCCATCCCCTTGAGAAATATTTATATGAATAAGGGTGCTTATAGTTGCACAAATTGTGATATTTCGTAACTTTGTAATAGTATTTTCCTCGACCTTTTATTCACCACAAATAACATTTTTCTTCCGATTATTTTGACGACCATACACAATGTTGGCGACCTGCACAAGGGTCGCGACTCTACACTTTGAATACGTGGGGTGGATCTGAACTACTATCTACTGTCTCTATGAATAACTTGCTTACATATGCTTTTGTATATTATTTTCTTATATCTGTCAATCAAAATCATCTGTCCATCAAAATTATCTGTCAAGCACAATTATCTGTCAATCAAAATTCTCTGTCAATCAGAGAAATAAATTACGTTCTTTAAAAGTTATTAACAAGAAACCAAAGAACGAGGCAAAGCAAATAATCTCTGTAATAGTAATAAACTTCAGTATGCCTCTATATTGCCATTGAAACGTATCCATAAAAATACACGATTTTCAAATAAGAGAAATCATGAATAACAGTTACATATATATTCTAGAACTGTCAGAGACAGAAATCTAAAGACGTTAATAACAATATCTATAGCTAACTTTTGCGTCATCATATATCTTATTGCTACAAATTGGATATGAAAAGCTGACATACTAGAAAGCACAATTAAAATAAATGAAACTTTATTAAAACAATTGCAAAGAATTGTTTGTGATAAAACAAGTCGAACATGTGACCTATATTGAGACCTGTGGTTCGAATTTCTTTCTTACCCCCTCCCCATCTTCGACCCCTCTAACCGCCCCTCCCCCTCTACCTCCCCAAAGAAAAATATCAAATACATTTATAAATTCCCATCCAGCTATCCTTCGTTCATTTACCTATATGTAATAAACAGCCAGATATGTATATGCCATGCAGTTTCACTCCATGGCTTCGCTTTCTTAATTACAGCTCAACAACGGAAATTGAACCAACACACAAACTTTAAGACACACCTCCTTGAGCGCTAAATTAGTAAGGCGGCGTTATTTCACTTTAGTTTTTACGCCTCAAAACTAATTTCGCCAAAAAAAAAAAAAAAAAAAAATAGAAGCAATTTGACTGGGTACCCGCACGTCGCTATCTGCCAAATCAAATATCTGTGACGTCAAAATGACGACATTGGTTTGACATCATTCTTTAAGGCTAAAAGCTTATTAATTTTGAGATATCCTTGGACAGACTTGTGTGACATTTTCGCGATGATTGGTGCATGCTACCAAACAAGAACCGTAACTTGTCTATAGATAGGTTTTGCTATTTTTTTTTCTTCTTCATGCAACACGTGAAAGAGATTTTCAGTTTCTTTCTGAAAATGTAGTAAATTGAGCCCAAAAACAGGTCGTAGTGACAGACATTTAAGCCTTATTGAAATAATCAATATACAGGCTTTAGCTTAACTAATGAGGTTCAGCGCGTCTGTGGGTTCATTGCGATAAATAAAAAAAACAGAAAGAATAAAAAGAGTGACAATTGATCCATCTTATCGAATGCGACCCGGAATATTATTGTCTCTGTTTTCTTTTTTCTTCATTATTATTCGTCTTTTTTTTCTCTCCTCCTTATTTTTCTCTTTGGGGGATGTAGATTGTTGGAAATAATTTGGCGGCAGGTTTTTTTTTGAAAGGTTAAAGTGGTCAAGGGTTTTTTTCATCTCTGGTATTTAGGAGGAGGATAAGAAGATTTAAAGTAGGTTTTTGGATTTATTTGCTCAAACTTGTAAAACTCGAATGTGAATTTGATCTGGCAACATGACAATTTCTGTGCTCGACGAAGTAAAAGATTGACAATGATAGGAATGATGACCTCTCCCAGAGATTGGAAAATAATTATGACTTCTTGAGGCTGTTTGGCAAACAATAACGACTGGAATTTTCGAAGCATATCTACAAAATGTTCATAAAGAAAATCAATAGTTTAAACAGAAAAAAACTTGTACTAAATTATCATCTTCCTGTAACTAATGTAAAATGAAAACATTCGATAGCGATATAAGGCCATTGCCCTACCCCACTCTCCTCTCCAACCACCACCAAAACAATGCAAGTCAACTTCAACAAAAGAAAAAAATCTTTGACTACTTTGGCTATGTCGTTCACGATTAAGTTTGTCATAACGACACTCCTGATAAAATATATTTAATTCACCAAAGGAAAGTCAAAATCGACATTTTTGGAGAAATAATATCAACTATATAAATTATATCATAAAAATTATAGAATTAATTTAATAAGATCGATTTTCCTATTTGGGTCCATTGCCTCAAAAGTAACCGCATATATATATATCTATCTATATATATATATATATATATATATTCTTGTATCAAAGTAGCAACCATGTGTGATGATATGAAAGTTTAAATTCATTCCGTGAACTGGCAGCATTATCGACTACCAGTCACAGCGCGGTCGATATCTACATGTTAATATAAAATATTGATTTTATATTTGAATTAATTACCGGAGAGTGATGGAATGAGAAAGATAAAGTAAAAGTGTTATGGTTGCTGGTGTGTCTGTAACAAAACAAAACCAAAAAAATAGTAAAGAATAATTGTTATAACATCCACGTCCCTGAAGCGCTTACGTAATTTAAACCAAAAACAGTCAACATTATTTATTGAATGACAACGCCAGTTAACATTGCGATTTTTTTTTTTGCAAATTTCTAGAAAAAATCTGCAGTGTATCAATGAAATATTCGGTTTTACAATGTAACGTTTACGGTACACCGCTATAGAAGGCTAACGTTGACAGTACATTGCGCTTCAATAGAACAGTAACTGAATTATCATTCTTTTTGAATTATCATTCTTTGCATTTTTATTTTTAATTTTTTCTTTTCTTTTTAATTATGGAAAAGAATTACATAATTTATAATTATCAGTATTATCACTTTAAAATTTGTTTTCAAATATGATAATATGGAATTACACATATTTCTTTTTAATTATCATTAACACCAATTAAACAGTTGTCTTTTGCCCAAATATTGCACAGAAATGACAAAACTAATTCATCATCAGTATAGTATCAATTTAAAGCCTATGTTTATCAATTATTGAATTAAAGCATTTTGACTGACACTAATTGTTCCTTTATCATTGTGTAATATCAATGTTAACATCTGTCTTCATAGATCAGCTGTTGTATATAATAACGCAGTTCCTTCATATCACTAATTTCAAGTTTTAAACTTTGTTTTTCAATTAAAGTATAGAATTACACGGATCACTCCTCATCTGCTTTTAATATTGTTCCGCTTAATGGTAAAACGCAGAAAGTAAAACGAAGAAGAAGAAGAATGAGACAGAACAAAGAGGGGGGGGGGGGGAGGAGGGATCCGTCTGTTTTAGTCACGATGAGATGTATTGAAAAGAAGAGGGAAAAAAGTGATTGGGAGGCCTCATTTTCAAGGTAGCAATTACGAATGGAACGCAAAGCATTTGAAAAGTAATCTCAATGATGGGCCTGCATGATTGACACCCGGATGCTAACATTAATGAATCCTGGTCCAAAAAGATCTGTCCATGTGGAACGCCAAATAGGACATAACCGATATCAAAGTGAAAAAGGCTAGGGGGGTTATTAAAGCATGATTTTTCTGAAACGAAAGCAGCTGTTTTTGGATGCGATGAACAATCTTTCAGGCAATGTTTTTAACGTACCTCTGAAAACAAAATTACTCAAACTAAGGATCGTAATTGATCAAAACCAGAGGGGAAAGAGGGGTCCCTTGATCAAAGAAAGGGGATGGTGAATGTGTTTTACTTGAATCAGGGAGTGCGAGTAACGATTAATTACTAAATCGCGTTCGATCTTAGATGTTATCACCCAGACAGGTCTTTTCATCTTAATGAAATACAACAAAGCGAAGAAGAAGAAAAACCACCTTTGAAAAAGCGATTTGGGTATTTTCAAAGGTCGTGACTTTATCTTTTTCTTGTTTCATTAATTAATATGAACTACGATGAGTGAAATTACCTAAGGACCAAGTTGAAACACAAGGAGGTGGATAGACGTATTTGTTTCATTTCTGGTACAGGCTATAAAGAGTGGTGTTATAGAGATGGAGACCAAGACAAAAAAAAACCTTTCCAGATATGAAACCCCATCTCAATATATAAATCTACAGGTTTGGTTATTAAAGTTTTACATTCTTTTTTAATCATGTGATCGATATATATATATATATATATATATATATACAATCTTGTGAGAATTCAGTTTTTACAAACTGTACACTGACCACCGTAACTGACCAACCCACCTCGAAATAAGAAAAGGAAAATACTGTTTGTTCCGGATAAAAAAACAAAATATCTTAATTTATTTTACCAGTTTTCTGGCCTATTTCTCTACTTTCTGTTTAAATTGGAAATAGGTCAGTTCTCACCTTTTCAAATTTTCAGATTAAAAATTAAACTGTTATAAGCAAACTTCCTTATTTTCAGATGTAACGTTATTGCTACCAACTATATATATATATATATATATATATATATATATATATATATATATATATATATATATATATATATATATATATATATATATATATATATATATATATATATATATATATACATACATACATGTATATTTTTTCCGAGAATAAGTCAATGCTAACAAATTCCAACACACTAGATTATTTCTCCTTTATTCCTTGAAGTTGACAAATTGGCAGTTGGAATAGAGAAAAAACATTGCTTATGAACAGTAAAACCGGTCTGTCCTTATTTCTTTTACGATTGAAAACTGTGGGTGTTCGAACTCATAATTGCCTGTTTATTAGTGTAAGCACAGGCTTGTAACAGCTCGCAAGTGTGAATATATATATATATATATATATATTTCGTTTTCGCGATATCATTTCGTAACCTATATATATATATATATATATATATATATATATATATATATATATATATATATATATATATATATATATATATATAGGTTACGAAATGATATCGCGAAAACGAATTTTTGGTACAAGTAATTTGTCTAGAGCGTAACTAGGTCAAACAACTGGTTGTTGGTAATTACATATCGGTTTGTAGCCCGATGTAAAGGAATTACCGATGCTAGGGGTATTTTTCGAAACTCTTAATCAAGAAGTGATTTGATTCGTAAACTCTTTATTATGACGATATTGGAAAGGAAATACACACTGGCCCGTCAAGTCGGTAAGAAAGATATGAATACTGTCCATTATATCATAAAGAAAATATTTGATTAAACTATATAATCTAGCGACAATTTCAAATCGACAAAGCGTAAATCCAGTTGAATGTGACATCACGTGAATTATAAGTGTTTTTTTTTTCTTTCCCCGTCTCGCTGAAAATTTAATAACAGAGGATATTTGAGAAATGCTCAAGAGCTAATAAGTATAGGGCCTATTGTATATAAATGTCATTTTATTTGTTCGTATGAAATATTTCGAGGTATACAGTACTAAAAGTGCACATTCAAAAAGGATATTTCATTTGTCATGATTTTGTTTTTAAGTATTTCAAGAATTTACGATCATCCTTCTACAAATATAGTATATGAAAACAAGATGAAGACGTTTTAATAAATTCTCAAATTTTTAGACATCGCTACTGTAACATCAACATTGTTTTGTCCATATTAACATTACTCTATTTACAGGATTATTCAAGGACATATAAATGATACGACCGAGTGATTATTGCTGATAGATTTCTTTCAAGTGCTACTTTTGTGAGTGAAGATTAACTTTCGTCTCTAGGGCCAACACTGCTGTTTTCATGGTAGTCACCTTAAAAATGCCAACAATTTGAGATATTAAAGAATTAGTCTCGTCAGAAATATTAATTTTTATATGTAGCAGATCGATCGTTAAAACCATACCCGTAAAGGTAATTGCATTTCTGTAAAATTTTATTTTATTTATGAGGAATGTCCCTTTAAGCATACGAGGCTCATCAATTCGAGTGACTGGACTACTTAGTTTAACACAAGGGACCATTATGTCAGTTCCTCAGATGCATTACAAAACTTGACAGAAAAAAAAACAAAAAACACATGCGACTTTTATCGCCTCAAATAGCAATGATTATATCACACTGCATGCGTTAAACATTTTTCAAGGACATTCTTTAGAAATGTCAACCAAAGTGACTCCGTTGCATATGAAGTTATCAAAGAACATGTTTTTGCTTGAGTTTACTAGATTTATAAAAACAAAACAAAGGATTAGCAAATCTCACTTAAAAGCCTGAAATGACCAGCCGATGTCATCATCGAATTAAAGCCTGAAAGGAGCATTCCATGATTTCTTTTACAGCTAAAATACTTTGAAAACCGGAATAGCTATAGAAAGCATTAACTTATATAACACTGCAGTTCTTCAATTTTTGTCCTGGACTATAACGTATCAAATCCATAAAATGCTGCCCTGGACTTCACTCTTGAAAAAGTACACGTCACGGCACGTCACAGATGGCCTTGCTATCAGCTTTAGCGATTACTTATTTCAGAATACCTTGGACGATGACAAGTTATGTCTGTCTACGACTGTTGATCTATTTACAACACTGGGAATTGTAGCAAAGCGACGGTTCGAGCCAGTTTAATCGAGCCATGATCTTAAGTACCCTTCATTCTCCATATCAAGGATTTTTTTTTTGTCTCTTTGCAATGCTGATGCTTATGTGACGTCATCTTTACCAACATCACAAATATAGCACCAAACATCCCACCCCCCCCTTTCTCCCTCCCTCTGGCCTATACCTCCCTTTTCCGAGGCACGGTCATTGTGGAGGCATCTAACTTCAATAATTATTCAAGCCGTTTCTTGAGAGTTTCTCAGTTTGTATGAGATCCGATGCTAGCGTCTCATTTTTCCAGAAAGAAAATGCGCATATGCAAATAACTTTGTGACGTCATTCCCGTAGAAAGCGTAAAAGTGTCTTTTTCTGAGCCTCAATAGTAAAAGACAAAATCGCGGTAAGATATTGATTTTCTCTCCTGAAAGAAGGTAGTAATACAGCCATCGTACAAAGGTACATTTTATCTGGGTTTTTCCTCTGTATATCAGAGTTAAAATATTCACTACGTAGATTTTTTTTTTTTTAAACAAGATTCGCAAAAAGTCTGAATGCGTTGAAAATATACTGTGGTGAAGAATTGTCTGTATATGTATGTGTATGTGTGTGCGGATGAGTGTGTGTGTTTACATCAGCTCATGCAAAGCTCCATTACAATATTACGTGTTACAAAAGGTTAATTCATAAGAGTAAGACTTCACCCCCATCAGAGTTTCCTCAAATAGTCACTCTTTCGAGGAGAGAATTCAGTGTTCTCATCAAAGTGAATTCTTGTAAATTTTAGCTCTTAAAAAGTGAAAGCATTCGCTGTAGTTTTAGAACTAAGACTGACATTTTCACATGGCCCCAGGCCCATGGTAAAAGGGGACTGGGGTTGACAATTTTATAAGCGAAGGCGAACTTGTCTGGTTGTCCTGCCTATATGGATGCCGCTTTCTTGGGTGTTTCTTGCCCCTTAAATATCAACATCACGTGACCCTTTCATTAAGGAACTCCTCTAAGACGAGCCATCTGTACCTGCATGGACTTACTCAATATCTAGAATTAAAGTTCTAGTATTACAATTATATCGATGTTACGTCACTGATTTCTACATCACAAAGTGTCTGCTAACAAGCAATTATATAACTGTAAAAATTGACATTATTTGTAAAACATTTTTTTTTAAAGAAACACTTAGAAGTTAGAAACCTATGCATCATAGGACAAATGGAAGAAAACGAATAGGAAACGTCAATTATTACGTTCTTTGAATACATTTTAGAGCAGTAGACTGTATGTAATATACAAAATTGATTCAAGTAATGAATGTGAATTGATAAACGATTCATCGTACAAAAGCAATGTGAATAGAGAGAAACGTTTGTTAATGTCAAAATATTGGGGGGGGGGTGGGGGTAGGGGGGAGCTAATAGACACGGTAATAAAATGAATTTACTTTACAAAAAAAAGAAAGCAGTAATACTTGAGTGACGTTTTAATATGCACAGTGACTGTATAAGACATGTTTAAAAAAAAATTCAGAAGATGGAGCCGTTTGGTTAAAGGTGGTCTTTGTACTGCGCAATCGCTTGATAGAAACAAATATGAACCACTCTACCGACCAACTCCGCAACATCGAAATGTCTGGGTGTAGTAAGTACAGCTTCCACACCTATAATATTGTATCGTTACTTCAATGTGCATTATTAAACGTAGATGAAGATCCCTGATAAATGCAGTGACGTCATCTTATTTTATACTTAAACACAATCGATGTTCTCAAATTCTCCGTTATTAAGATTCGCGACATTTTTTTCCAATCAATCCAAGCGTTTTTGCGGATTCTTTCTTTCTTTCTTTTCGTCATATTTTGTGCAGAGTTTTGAACTATTATATGTGTTATGTGTTATAACGTACCATGTATATGTGTAACATTGCTGAAGCCTGACCATATCTTATCATCACCGCTTTGGCCTCAAACGATCTGCTTTATTAAAGCTTGACACTATATACACACCTCAATTTGATCTTGCAAACGTTTGTATAATTCTTATTAACAGACGACCAAAACCCAAGAAGAATTGAAACTTTCCGCGATGCAACGATCGGAGTTTTAAATATTTTGTCAAAATACCCAAATTGCATTAAATAAAAGAAATACGAAAGCAAGAGAGGGAGAGTGATAAATCGATACAAAGACGAACATTTGTTGCCCCTCTGGGTCGTACCAAGACTGGAAGGGGGAACGAAAAAGGTACAGCATCTTCTTTAGGGCATAACAAAAGAGGCCGCATCGAAATCTCGTGACACTCATCAATACTAATTTTCTCTTTTCTCTATTTTTTCCCTTTCCCTGATACTTTTTTTTTTGGCTTGGTTATCCTCACAAACTCTAGTTGACTAACATTTGAATTGTGTAAGCATAGGCTGTGGTCAAATTCTGTAGATAGATATTAAATAACAAATTTTGTATCTGTTCACATGCATTAAGCTTTATTCTGCGTTGTTTGTAACAATTCGATATTGTTACTAAAACCAATGTAATATTCACCTTAACGTCGATACTCCTCCCCACTCCACCCCATCCCATCCACCCCACCCCACCCCTCGATAAAACTATAACATGCCATATATATGCTTACGAATTCTTCTAACATGAAGAGTTACCGTAACAAATCGCTTAGTTGTAAACATGGAAAAGTCCACCCTCGCCCTCTTCTCCCCCCCCCCCTCCCGCCCTCTTATAAAGCGACGTTAACATTTATATCTCTGGCAACACGGGAAGTTCATAAAGGGATAGTTCAGAGGTAAAAAGTTGCCATTTTGAAATGAAACATAGTCAAAGCATCATTGTGATTTTATTTTTTACGTTCGATTCCTATAGGTCCCGTTTTACGAGGTAACATCACTTGAAGTTGACATGTTTTTGCAGTTGAAGTGTGATGTCATAGTAGCATACTTCACCAGAAATGTTTTCTTGTTATTTTTCTAGAATTTAGAAAGTGGAAAAAATGGTGACAAAATCAAATAGAGTGATTCAATACATTTTGCTGTCATTGTGCATCTATGACGTCACACCTGTTTGCCTCAAGTTCACTTCATGTCGGACATAGATGCAAATTTCACCCCAGGATCCTAACAATGTGTTCCTTTTTTTCACCGTCGCCAAAAAATGTCCATTTTGTCTCTGGGCTTTCCAACTTATTTTGTGTTTCTTAACTAAAGTGATATTTTGTAGGTAGATTTTGGTTGAAGCAAACCGCAGACGATCAAATACTTTCTACGGCATCTTATCTTTCCCCTAATGATCGTATGATAACACCAGCTTTGTGATAAATTCAATCGGGGAGCTCACAATTCCCTGACTCAAAATCGAGACTAGGCAACTTTAAATGAACGAGTGAAGTTACATATATCGGATAACTGGATCCTTGGATCAGGTCTATCCTAAAACCTTGGCGGTTATTCGAACCCCTAAGACCTTTCTTGTTTGTACGGGGCATCAATTACATCAATCTTTAACGAAAACGTGACTAATACCATGAGAACAAAACTAAAAACAGCACGTCTGCTCAAAAATCGCCGAAGAACTTACTCGGGTTGTTTTTCTTTCTTTCGGGCTCGCAATCGTTACATTACGAACATCTGTATCTTAGTTTAAAACTATAAACTAAACAAATATAACTTTTGGCTATACTCGTATTAACAATTACTGCCGTGTACACGCTTGCAACATTTTATATAGGATCGAAAAATATAGGGGGGGGGGAGGACTAAAATATATTTTACGAATTATAGAATCAAGGCGTATTTAGTTGCTATATTATAATTACATTTTCAAGGATAGAATAGATCAAGTCTTCAGTCTGGTTTGTAAAGTAACATGAAATGGTTAATTTCTTTACCAAACGGAATCATTTTTATTTTCTTAGCTGTAAGGAGAAGTTTTTCATGACAGTCACCCCTATTACATTGTCCTATCATGATCGCTGGGTTTAATGTTTCATGAAATGTAACGAAGGCATTAACAATTATTACATTACATACACCTCTATGCAAAGGCTGATGTTAACACGTCCCTGTATGAGAATGAAAAGAAAGTATCCTTTTAAGTTAAAGTTAACATAAGAGGTAAACACAAAATAAATAATAGATTTACATTTTACGGAAAATAGGAAACATTTAACTAACATGAAACATGAAAGACAAACCCTTATTACATACAATGGATCTGCAAATTGTTAAATGATACAATTTAGTATCTGTAAACGAAATCCTTGTTTCATTACTGTATAAGGTACTTACATTTCTAACAAGTCTTGTTTGGGAACTCGATTGCCTTAAACTAAACGAAAATAGCGAAACGACGAAAACAATAAAACATGAAAAGTAATAAAACAACCGAAATGTTTAACATCGAAACTGTTACAGGAGCTTTTCGAATTGCTTCATATTTTTTATTTTTTAATCATAAAACTCGAAACTAAAATAACTTTATTTTAAATAAATTCATATATTGCTTTTCTTTTTGGGCATCTCATTAAATCATGAAAGACAACTTCTCTAGGAGACGAATAGTTGTGAAAAAAGAAACACACCCGAAAGAAACAAAGTTGATTTTATTACTCGCTCCATAACTCCCACAAGACTCTATAGGATCGGGTTATCTCATAGTTTGATTAATTAGAAACTTTTTTTTTCTTCTTTTTCAGTAAAATTCGGTTTTGATGAAACTGTTGACCAACACAGAAAATTTACTGTTAACGATGACCATGTGTTGTCTATGTTCAAAAGTAATCACGAAACATTAATAATGATAACTATATATAAATGGAAAACCAGGTCGCGTTCAATGTACTTTTCGGGGTTTTCTGCTGCGGCTGTCCTAGATTAGGGTGATATTAATTTTTAACTGGTTGGTTGCGTGCGTGAGGTTAAGAAAAAACGATCTAAATTCTGATTCTAATTCAATAAACTTTAATGTTCATTGAAGTATTGTTCCATAACTTGAACGTCACGAGGGAGAATTAAATATCTACTGAAAAGGATATAGTCAACTTATTTGGTTTAGTGTCTTTCTTTAAAATGGACATCGGCCCAATTTTGCTATAGCTCAAAATGGAGTGCTTCAATATTAGGAATATACACTCAGTGTATATACTGCAGTTAAAGAGCGCAACCACCATATTTGTACTGGGGAGGGGAAGGGGGGGGGTGTGGTGGCTGACGCAAATGTTATGTCATCAAGGGAAGGGATATAAAGGGAGGGGTGATCCCCTGTGAGAATTTTGGGTAAGATGCAAACTGATGCTACATTGTGCAACTTTTGAAAAAAATGTTGAAGAATTTTCGATTGTTCAGGTTGTGCCGCATATACATTTATATAGTTATGTGCTATAAGCTAAGGACCTTTTGTATTATTTTGACTACGAGTGTGAGTGAATGTGTGTGTGGAAGATGTTTTCCCCTTGATTTTATTATATGGGAGCGAGGGGTGTATGGGAGGGGGTGGGGAGGGGCTGGGTAACCCCCATACAGAGGTATACGTAGTTGCGCCACATATACTACAGTCATTGGTATACAATGAACTTAACAGCTCCTCAGATCTAAAGGCCAAGGTTAAAAAAATAAAGTGAAAATAAATATAGCAAAACCGAAACTTTTGGCTGTCATAGGTATAAAATAATGAGAAAAACGCATCTTGGGTAATAGGGGCACTTCCGTTGTTGTCATCTGTAACGGATGAATTTAAAGGGCACTACGGTAAGTGGTAGGGGGCACTGGCGGCGATTTCCCGTCGGTATACCTTCGGTTAACTAGATCCCTGGTATATATACCTGGCATACATGTAACGCGATACAAAATGAGTGTACCATGCATATTTCTAGGCTGTATATAATAATTGTGTACACTACGAAATCTGGGCAATGTCTTTGCATAATCGTATAGTAGTCAAAAATATACGCGAGGTCAATTTTGATTCGAAACGTTATGACTAATTGCGAGAAATTGGAAATGCAATAAATAATTGAGAAGAGTCTCCCATCGCGATAACCTAAAGGGATTACAAGATGACGTCATGATGACGTAACGATATAAACTTTGGTAAATCATAGGATAGGCTACATTCATTGTTCGTCCCATTTTCCTACCATAAAAAGGAAGTTTTTTGTCTTTCCTTTATAAGGAATTTGAATGACTCATTTTTTTTTCCTGTAAGAAGCGAGTTGTTTACAGATTTTCACTTTCTTCGAAAGAAGAAGAAGGAGAAGAAGCAGAAGAAGGAACAAGAAAGATCTGGCCTTATTAATGCAGAACGTATCAGCATTTCGCGGATCAATATAAACGAGGGTATGCGAACAGCGGTGGAATGCATCCAGTTTCAATCACAGCTGTAATATAAACGAACTCCAAAGGTGAAAAAAAGTCGTGACTTAGATAATATACCATTTGCTATACAAGGATGTCCTACAATAATCACCAAAGCGAGGTACAAATAGTTTTAAACAAATCGACGGCACAGAGAGAGGTAAAACGACAACAGTTGTGACATTCTTAGATCAACAGGTTCCTGTAAATATACTGCAAGACTGGAGTTGAGAAATGTGCTCGGGAATTTTAATGATCTTCGCCAAGATGATTGGATTTAAGTTTATAGATAGAGGTAAAGTGCTATTTGTATATCTACTGGAGATAGTTTTAAAGGGGATCATGAGTCAGGGATCTGTAGTTACGGTCTTTCGGGTTATGTGGGACGGGTAAATGTAAATACTGTAGTTGGGTATGAAGTTAACGTTAAATGTATCTAGCATTGCTCTATAACTGAAAAGCCGGAAAGCTAAAAAAAAAAAAAAAAAAATATTCATCTGAGTCAGTTTCTAGCCAATACCAATTGGACATATTCTCATAGGACCACTGTGAATGAATTCATATACTTGAGAAAGTGCAGTTAGCTGGTATTTATACTATCTCAGTTATTGACAACACATATCTAGTTTCGCCCAGATTCCTATATGCAAAGTAGGTTAGGTCCATAAACCTGCTATGCAAGGCGAGAATCGTGAGAAACACTCATACGCAATCGTAGGAATCACTGACTGAAAAAGAGGCCCGTAAGAAACACTCACTGAGACCGAGAATTGAAAGAAACCACCCCTCACCCCCACCCCCACCCACCCCCCTGATCGGAGAAACACTTGCGGCAAACGAAAAATGCAAGTTACACTCAAGGATAAAACGAGAATGGTTAGAAACACTTACGGAAAAACGAGAATCGTGGGAAACATTCGCGACAAAACGAGAATCGCAAGAAACTCACACGGAAAGAGAGAATTCGTTTAAGAACCGCACGGACGAGAGAGTCATAACGGAAACGCCCGGAAACGGAGAGTCGCAAGAAACACTTGCGGAAAACGTAGAGTTGTGAGAAACACTTGCGGAATACGGAGAATCGTGAGAAACACTTTCGGAAAGCGAAGAGTCGCAAGAAACTTTTGCGGAAAACGTAAGAGTCGTGAGAAGCACTTGCAAAAACGGATAGAGTCGTGAAAAACACTTGCGAAAAACGGATAGAGTCGCGAGAAACACTTGCGGAAAACGGATAGAGTCGTGAGAAACACTGGGGAAAACGGATAGAGTCGCGAGAAACACTTGCGGAAAACGTTTAAGAGTCGTGAGAAACACTTGCGGAATACGGAGACACAAATCCGGAAAAACGAAAATCGTCACAAACAAGGAAGGCAAGATACGTGAGAAATCACGAAAACCAAGATATGTCAGAAACACTCATGGAAAACGAGAACCGTACGAAACATGGAAAACAAGGTTAATAAGAAACACTCACGGAAAACGAGAATCGTAAGATTATATTCTGTTCGATTTACGTGTTGTGTAGTGTGAATATTCTAGTGTCATACAGTTATTATTGGTGTTGAGATGCTGTTTAGTATATTGCCCGACCCGACCTGGAATTCTGACACATATACGTATCAACTCGAAATCATATATGAGGATTTAATTTACGGCACTAATGTATAGGAGTGTATTATGTTCGAGAATGGTATTAAGAATAAACACTTCGGATAAAATGTGGATTTCCAGCGCATTTATTTATATATAAAAAAATTCTCCAGGGAACATAAATTTATTAAGCAAATTCTAATTAACCAGCAGTCTTCTTCTATAAGTTCCAGTTCGATATATTATCCATAGTATAAAAAAATGTTTCGTCTACTATTCTCATGTAAATATACATACACGATTTCAACTCGATCAATCTAACTTTGTTGAAGACTGGGAGAGCCTAGAAGTCACGTTGATTGTATCCCATCGATAAAATAATGTGAGGCCGTGTTATGCCAAAAATAGATTTTCGTGATCAATAAAATGTGTCGTTTAAAACAACACTTTTTTTTATTAATGAAATCATAACGATAAATTTGCTTTAAAAATAGAAACATCTATGTCAACTTTCGTTTGTTTTTTATGTTATGACGAAACATAGCAACAACAAAAAAGAGAAAAAGAGAAAAAAATCCTATCTTTGCCGCCAATGTTTTTAAAAATTTTTTTTTAACAAGATCATGTGATTCCTTTGTGACATTTTTGTGATTATTTTATTTGTAAACAATGCACCGGTAGAAAATAATCAATGCATGGAATATGTCGTATGGACTGATTAAGATGTTGTTTCTTTCTTCTTCATTACAACTTCATTTTGATGAATAGTTAATTTTGCCCCGATCTTGCGGTAACGTTCTTGACCAGGATAGGAAATGGTAAGGCATCCTAAAAGTGATCAATTAATATAAATATAAATATGAATAGAAAATCCAGCCTCACCAGCAATAATCAAACAGAAAGATATGCATTTCAGCAGCTTGAAAATGAAAAGGGCTAAACATTGTATGAAATTTGTGTGACACAAACTGTCCTAATGCACAATAACTCACTTCAGTTCAATGCCACAATATGGCAAACGACTACTTAGGAGTTGAACTTGCTGAAAATCGCTTCAAGTTTCTTTCAAAATGTCTTTTCTGGCTGTAACGACCAGTTCATTCAAATGTCCTTGATGAAATACAGAATGGCTGTCAAAACATATCCTTCCTACCCCCCCTAACGACCCCCCCCCCACAAAAAGAGGAAGAAGTTTAAATACTGCGATTTTGATAATTATATTTTAAACTAATCACTATAGTCTTGAACTTGACTTGAAAGCGATGAGAGAGAGAATAAATCAAACCATCTTATAAGTGACCTTTATAACTTCGGAAATCTTAGTTTGATTATGCAGTCTTGTCATTTATTACGGAAAATTTTCCAGGAACAAATTCAAGGGCAATGAAGTTAAACGGCATTAATTGAACATTTGATAGGGTAGTTATCCTTGAACATGGCATTACCTTAAGGCTTTTTTTGGGTCTGTCTCTGTAAGCATATTTTTCTTTCTTTCCTTCCTCGTTTTTGGGCAAATTTGAGCAATAATATTGTTAATTTCCCAAATGGTTTATTTTGATTTAGGATGTTTGCATAATTTACAGTTCTGTTTTTAGTCGTAATAATGTCACGACTGCCTTTGTACTATTTAGGGTAAAAATATGAGAAATGAAACTGGGTCGCTTAGATGGCCCGATCAGTCTAACAAAAATCTTGATTAAGCCTTAACCACATATATATCATATATATATATATATATCATATATATATATATATATATATATATATATATATATATATATATATATATATATATACATATATATTTATAGTTAGTAAGATAGTCATATGGTAATATAGTGATATATATCGAGTATATGAGTATAGGAGATAATCCATATCCTCCTATTGCAACCCACCCGCACCCCAACCCTCACCACCACTTCCCCTTACCTGGAAGCAACAACAGCAAACAGGTGAGAAGCACAGTTGAGTTCATTTTAACTGGGAGGTTGCAAACTAAGTTTTCGATTCTACTGACAGGCAACAATGATTGTCTCCCTTGCGTCCATTAGTATCCTTTCCCCCTCCCACCCTCCCTCCCCATTCTCTACCCCGCTGAAAAGAATGACCTACGGTATATGTACTCTACAAAGTCTGGCATATGCGTGAGTGCTAACATTTAATGCCTTATTTGTCTATAGCCTTCAGGAGTAAGCCCGGAAAAAAAATAAGACCTCACATTTGAATAATGTTAATTTTCAGAGAAAATTTATACTGAGATTATGATATATACTGCCATGTTATTAACCGGCTTAAACTGTCAATGGAAATTTACATAATCATCCATGTAATAAGTAAATGCTGCCATCAATTTCATAGTCAGTACAACTACGACAATCAAAGTGGTTTTGTGTTTAAAGCCCACTGCCTTTACAACTTATAACTTGTGTTCATTCATACTTAGTAAAGATTCCTAAATCCTATTGGTCCATTCAGGTCAGCTGACCGTGGTTAATCCTGTGAGTAACGCACAGTAAAATTACGGGGCTGCACTTTAATAAATCTTTGGTTATATGTAACCAAAAATGTTTTGTTTTATGATTTTTCCCCCACACAAATGGTAGTGTATGAATGAACGGGGTTAATCAACGGTCTAGCGTGCGTTACTCACATGATTAATGCACTCCGGGTGTTAAGAATATCGCTGGATGCACTCGGGCTCCGCCCTCGTGCATCGCTTGCATTATCCCCCGATCGTGCATTAATCCTGTGAGTAACGCACGCTAGACTGTTGATTAACCCCTTATTTATTAACTATAGAAAGAGGATTTTCTTTTCGAAAGAAAAAACAAAGCAAAAATAATTTCGCGTGAAACTCTGAATTTCCTACGAATATTGCTTTAAAATAAGGGTGTTGTTGTTCTTATGATTAAACCTAGTTGGTCAGTCTCACTACCACAGGTGATATAAGAAGGGTTTAAAACACAAGAACTGGCCTCGAATTAAGTAGCTGCTTAATTAATGGTTGTTTTCTGGCGCAAATATTGCTCGACATTTTTATTATGGAACCAATTAAGCTGAATAATATAGTTTAATGATCTGAATAATTATGAGAGGCACTTGCGACAACTTGATTATAAAGGGGCATAGTTAGTTTTTGCCATGGACAACGGATGGCCTTTTAGGGCATTACTGTGGTAAGTGGTATAGGGGCAGCTACGGGCAATCTACAATCGGTGTTGTCGGTTTGTTCGAACCCTGGAGCCAAGTATACTTGAACTAATTGTCAGTTGTAAAGTGGCTGAAACCAGTGACGTGGCTAAATTATGGGAGATATTTTACGGTACAATATAGTAATTATACTTGTCTTGATCTTAGCAACGACAAAAAACAAAACAAAAAAAGTTGACGAAATGTAATAACTAAATGCATATATTCAGTCACTAAACTCTTTCGTTAAAATCAAATAAAGACTTGTTTCCTCTTTATGATGTGTATACTTTACAATATTCACTTCGGTGTCTGTTTTCGCATCTCGTCCTTAGTGTTTGTTCTATGGTATAGAGACAACAAGTTCTATTCATTCTTGAGAAGGGGGGGGGGCGGGTGTTCATCTTACGATTTCATTATTGTCCACTCCTTCGTGGTAAAGGGCCTTGTTTAAGTGCGGTTACATTTTAATGGCTTCTCGTCAGAGTCCTTGCTAGCGATATATGTAAATGACCAAATTAAAAAATCATTTTTGAATTATTCATGAATATGTGAAACGTAAGTGGTTACAATGTTACCAAACTTGGAGTCAAAATATCTTGATTTTTCGAGACGATTCTTTTTTTTTTTCTTTCTCTCCATTCAATTCCAATCGAGGTAACGATTGTACATATGTAATACTACAGTCTTCTTCGTGTATGTTTGTATGTATGTGCGAATGTATGTATTTATCTATCTATATATATATATATATATACACATATATCTATATCTATATATATATATACACATATATCTATATCTATATAAATATATACACATATATCTATATATATATATATATATATATATATATATATATATATATATATATATATATATATATATATATATATACATAACGTACGAACTTCAAATGTATATAGCTCAATAGAAAACCTTCACTTCAAGGTTACCAAAATGTTTCGTCCTATATGTACGGTGTTTATTCAATAGTTTGCTCTCTATATGATATACCCCAATTCAGATACATATAAAGCTGGCTTCGGTCAGCTTGCGAGTCTACAAGCCTCCATGGCTTCTTTCGCGAGTTCCTGCTTGCGGGAAGATCACATATACATACATACATACATACATAATTAAACAGAAAAGTTGTATAAACTCAGCATTGATTGTTTGCCTACCATTTTCCAAATGTTAGACAGGTAAACCCAGACTAACTAGAGTCCTAATCTAGTCGCGCAATTCACTCACGTACTGTACCGATTCAAACTATTGCTGCTGTCATGTTTTGCGTGTGTTTTTTTCAAGACAAGTGAACTCTCGTCGTTAAGTTGATTTTAGTGTACCCATTCCACGAAACGAATTCCATGCAGTTTCAACAGAACGGCTCACGAGTCTTGGATAACGCAAAACACGAACCCAATGGAATGTAGTGTATGTATCATAAGTAAGGTTAACATGTGATCCAAGCATTCAAAGTAAAGTTAGGACGTTTGAAAGAGACTTATCTAATTATCACGGGTCAATTAACAACAAAACTTAATCTGTTCAGCTTAAGCACCATGCATGTTTCAGTGACGACAATAAACTCATTCATGTTTTGACATTTTATGACCCATCGACCTTATCATTCATCTGATTCAGTGTATGTCTTCCAACTTCCAACTTCCATGCGATGGACATTATTGATGCTGACGTCACGAGCAATTTGATTGGCTGAAACTACGTAATTGCAAACCAGTTTGGGGAAGATAAAAAATCGCTACCGGGGTTGCCGAAAGTCGAGAGTGTACCAACATCATCTGGCCACTTTTATCAAGTACTTAAATCATAGATACCCTTTTAAAGTCCCCCCAAAACACGTATATAGACTAGATATCGCTATTTACTTTTAACTTCTTGCCCGTGGTGTAACCTTACTGCAAAGGTTCACAGCCTGAAAGGTTGTTTGTGATCTGGTCACACCTTCAAAGCTAGACGATCCAACGCCCGCGAGGTTCTGGCGCGAGTCGTTTTAATATAGATAAAATGGGGGAAGTATCGTTGCGTGGGTGCATTGAACTGCAAATGAAATTACACTCCCTATGTGATGTCTGTTTCAGGGTTGGTTATTTGGTTTTGTCGTTTACGTTTACACCCAGAAAGACTCGTCTAAAGATTGTTGTCTCCATAGAAACACTTGATTCGAGTCAACTCTTCCAGTGTAAAACGAAATACAACGAAGAAGAAAAAAAAAGAAGAAAGTTTATTCTCTGATGTAATTTGTGAAACTAGCAAGACACCGAAAAGGACACGTCAAAGAAATATGTGACAATGAAGGAGCATAATTAATTTAGGTTTTTAAATTTATAAATCTTTATCAAGTCATGTTTTTCTACTCCTTACCGTATTGTATATTGATTTATAACACAGAGAAACTTAATACACCATGACTAAAGCCAAAGTTTATTTAGGTCAATTTACGTCCCTTTTCTCTCAGTGCAACGTATAATATAACGAAATATTTCACAATGCGGCTTAATTTTCTTGCCCACTGCTAGTATATATGATATAAATATATAGGCTATATATATATATACACATATATATATATATATATATATATATATATATATATATATATATATATATATATATATATCGATAGATTTAGGCTTTGCGATGGTATATCAATAATAAGCTTAATATAGTCAAGCGAAAGAAGAAGGGAAAAAAGTACCGTTAATAACCTGCTTGGGATGAATAACATTCAAAGTGTATTGTGTAATCTAATTTAAAAACCTCATGGACACAAATGGAACGAGAAAATTCAATAAAGATTGATTGGGTGCCTAGGCTAATTACCCAAGCTGCTTGGAAAATAAAACTAAAATAAAAGCCTTTTTACACCAACTCTTTTTTTTTCAATGAGAGAGAAAGTTCGTAAGGCAAACGCGTCGACGTTCTTTTTCTTTTCATATCGCAGGAAGCATAGCAAGGGCAACTATATAGATTATTATTGTATAAGAATGCCTGGCCATTGTTAACGATATATATTATATATATATATATATATATATATATATATATGTGTGTGTGTATCGTTGTGTGTGTGTGTGTATTGCATATAGTCTATATTGAATGTTGTATATATATTGAATGACAGTTTAATGTTGAACTGATGACGTCAGACAACGTCAGACATAGTTATAATTGATGCTTTTGATAACGGATTTGCAAACTTCGTGGGTAAATTTGCAATCTGACTTCAGCGATATGCTACACGAAACAGTGTACCATATTATTTCAAGATAACGTCGCTCTACGATGGTTGAATAAGACATAACCTTTAATAACGTTATTTAATGACCCATCGACCTTATCATTCTTCTGATTCAGTGTAAGTATTCCAACTTCCAAGCGATGGACATTATTGATGCTGACGTCACGAGCAATCTGATTGACTGAAAACAATCAATATGATTGGCTGATAAAGACAACTGGCACGATCAACTTCCCAGTGCAGCTACGAAACATCTTATTTCGTTTAGGGAGTTACCACTATTCTTTTGTTCACTCACATTGTTGAAGACTTGATCAAGTCTAAACATGACGTCATCGAGCCACCCATGCTTCGATTCTTAACGTTTTTTTTTTCTTCTTTATCTTTCACAAATTGATCTGTCGTAACTGGAACAAGTTTTGAGGATGCTGAATATGAAATAATATAACTTATTAACATGTTCTAATGATGTCATCGCTTTCAGTGTCAACACTGAGCAAAAACGATGAGAAAGTCAAAGATTCCATATCCTAGCGACACTATGACATCACAGATTTACAAACAATTACAGCTCCCAGGCACGACTTTTAAACTAGGGTATTTCCCTATTGGAACAAGATATTTTCTAGGTTCTGTTTGGGGGGAGTTATTCTTCACAAAGATATCTGTCATATGAGCCAAAGATTATGGTTGGCTTTTTTTCGCAGCTTTATAGAGGTGTTATTACGGTTTATCAATAATAATAAGCAAATAATAATAATAAGCAAATATTTATAGAGCGCTTTATGCAAAGGCCTCAAAGCGCTTAAAAGAAGTACACAAATATGCAAGACAAATCACTGTAAATTTTGGAATAAATGTGTTTTTAAGAGACGCTTAAAGCAGTCAACCGATGGTGCATTGCTAATTGAAGATGGTAGATTGTTCCAGAGATGAGGTGCAGCAGAGATGAAGGCTCTTTCTCCATAACACTTTGTGTTTGGGGTATGGCTGGTGGCAAGAAGACACTTTGTAGACGAGCGAAGTTGGCGTTGAGGATGATACTGAGGAATTAAATTTGTAATGTAACCAGGGGCAAGGGAGTGTTGTGATTTGTACGTTAAGAGGAGGAGCTTATAAATTGACCGATGTTTTACTGGAAGCCAATGGAGTGATAGGTCGGAGCAACGTATTGGTTTGTTCTGTATCGTCCTGATGTAGCAATATCGAACGGAATATTTCTTTTTTAATTAAATAAATGCAAAATTCGAAGAAAGATTGTCAACTTCACGACGTACTTTTAAATATATATACTTTTTTCTCTCTATCTACATATTCCAAGTATTATAGGGTTCCTTTAATATAATTACATGTTTTGTGGTTGACATTAGGCCTATTACAAGAGACACGGAGTAATAAGTTATGCTACGCATGTAAAATGACCATGTTGTAACTTGCAAAACGAATTAAAAGTGGATAATCGTCTGCCAAAGGAGAGATTTTTAACGTCGTTTCCATGGAGACTCGCGCCAAAACACGCAGTGATATACTTTGAAAAGAAAAGGCTAAAATCAATGTTAATTCAATTGCGGACTCTTACGGGCTGGGAACGTAGTCAAATGAAATTATAATTCTTTAGTCTTTGGTACATATGGCTATTTATAGATTACTATTTTCAATATCTCGAAATTTCGCGAAAAAAATGAGGAAATTCTTCGACGACGATGAATTTGTATTCGAAAGAATAGGCGAGGAAGGTTAAAGGACCATGGTTGTTATGATTCGTTATTTACGATTACATAACAAATCCCTAGTTACTCTTCTATATCCATATCTAGGTAGGTTTTGGGAAAATAATTATTACTATTTAGTAATAAAGCTAATTAGCTAATAAAATTTAATTACCGTGTCTGCAGTAAAGGCAACACTTACTTTCGGCCGAATCTTATATGCAAATTAGGCTCTCCTTATTTGTACGTACGTCTGCTATGGGAGTGCTCACAGGTTTAAATAGAACAAGGCAATTGGAAAGTTAAACGACCTATTTGATGTACTCAACAGCTGCGGTGACATCAATGTAACGAAACAACACTATATCTAGTTTCATACCGATAACATCAAACGCATGTCACGCAGCGGGTTTCTCTATACCGATCGAAACCCACAACATACCATACCCTAATTTTAAAACCAAACATTTGGCGTCGGGTCCTATACCTTCTCTACATTCTCCTCGAGCCGTGACACATTTGCACACGTCATGTTGGAGACAAATCAATGTGAGGGACACGTTCAGCAACAGAAGGTGACATAATGGATTCTATAACTAAGCCATCTATTTGACGAGCCTCACATGTTCAAAAAATAAAAATAATAATAAAAAAAAAATCGTAAATACATATTCCCTGGAACTGATTTTATTGCTACAGAATATGAACATTAATTTTGTACCTAAAGTCACCCTTTAAAACGTATCCATGTACGGGTGCAATATTGATATAACCTATACCAAATATACAGCCAGCCGACCTCTCTTACTATACTGCTGATACGTCTCTGCGAATAATCAAAACAGCAGGGACTTAATTAGGCTAATCATTATATCAGTACAGGTAAAACAAATACTACATTTTATCATCAATGTAGGAGAATAAAGTAATGCAATAATTATAATGTAAATAATCTCTGTGGGTTTTTAATATTATATATATATATATATATATATATATATATATATATATATATATATATATATATATATATACATCTATATATATAGGCTACCTACATCGATATATACACTAAATCGTCTCCAAATCGAATTACAATAATTAAAACGGCTGTTTCATATCCATCGGCATCCTAACAAACACAAACCCAAAACCTTTAGAGAAAATAATAAATAATAAAAAGATTAAGTTGGAGATTAGCTGTCATCGTGGTTTTGAAGAGAGTCCCAATAATCTTGTTTAGAGGATTGCCATATTATAAGGTAACTACGTGAAGTTAGATTATACCATCAATTAGGTAGAAATACTATAGTAAATAGTGAATGCACGGTATACCCGATAAGAGGCATAGCTTTTATTCCGCGCTTGACTATAAAACGCGTACCCAAGTTTGTGATATGATATTTTTAACTTTTTATTAAGGTTAAAAATATAGTATAATATAGTATAGTAAAAAAAAATTAACTGGGATATGGAATCCAGACATTCCGTGTACGTTTCAATTAATTAACGACGGGATAATCAAACTCTTACCATATTTCCATATGCGTCAATTATTACTATTTGAACTCACATCCTTAACGCTTTTTAAGGCCAAATTTACTGTTATTTTTATTTGACCTCGACACACATCATAAAAAGCATCTCGTCACACCCGGCGCGAGATAGCCTAGACATTATTTGTTATAAATTATGAATAAAAACACATTTTTTTTTTTGGCTTCAAGCTTTATTTTTTTTTTCACCAGTTTATAAATTGTAAGGAAGATTGGGTATCCGAAGAAACTAAACATTTTCTCACCTTCTTATATTTTTGTCTTTGTGATAGTCAAAGAAAAAAGCTAATTGATAAACAACCGCCATTGGAAATATATCGTAAATCATGCTAGTTTTACACTGGATTTAGCCAACCGTTATCCTTATGCGTAATTAAAACAACTGTCCAATGACAGGCAACGCTTAATATATACTATGGAAGGCCAAATGTACATTTCTGTGTAAAATCAAATCAGTTTCAATATCTTGTGGCTACTAAATTGCTATAATATTGTTTGGAGTACAAGCAGAATTCCCCTTGGTATGAGTGCGCGCGTACAAAGCGCTAAGCGCGAATGCGGGTGCGTGGAACGAGGACAAAACCCCAACCATCATCGTTGGCTTATATGACAGATAACTTTGTGATGAGAAACTCCCGCATACAACTAAGATAAATCTGGTTCCATTTGGTGAGACATCTCCTATAGTTTAATAATCGTATTTGGAAGCTGCCATTTTGTAAATCTGTGATGTCATAGTGCGACTATAAGATCTGAAACGTCTTACTCTCTCGTTGTATTTCTGTTCATATCATCAAGGTACAATATTTTACGTTGTTGACAATGAAACCAATGACATCAGTATGAGAGCATGTTAAAGAGGTTCAGTATTTTAGATTCAGCATTGGCAAAACCCATCTCTTACGGAGAGCCAAACGTTCCATAAATGTCGAAAAAGAAAGTGAAATGTCCAAGTTAATATATTTATGGACATTTATGGAACGTTTGGCTCTCCGTAATCTCTATTACAGACAAATGAACATTGTGATAATATAAAGAAACAAACATAAATGAAGAGCATGTGGTGTATGTGATGTGATGTGATGTTTAGACTTGATCAAGTCCTCAACCTTGTGTGTGAACAAACACTAAATCCTGTGATATCTCAGAAATGGAATAAGATTTTTCTATGCTGTTTGGGGGAGGTTGTGTATGACAATTATCTCTATAACACCAATCATGATGCTTGGGTTTGTGTCTCCATTAATATTGCAATAGTAATACTTAATAGTCATACTAGATTTCTAACCTTCAAACATATCCCGAGGTCGATCACCAGTACAAATCCACAGGGGCGAGTTGGAGAACGGTAACTATATGTTAGATACGGGTACTCGCAGGGATTGACTACGAGACTAATTAAGAGCATGCAGATTGTTGCTAGGCAACGAATCATCATCTTCTTCAAAGTTCTATATCATTGTCTATTATATTTTCTGGATAATAAAATGATTCGTGGTTTCAGCTTTTTTTTCAAGCGTTTTATCGTACGCGGCCTGGTCAGATCACGTGACGTTGATTCACTTCACGTGTCACGTTTATACCAGGGGGCTTTTTCAACTAACTCCCTGGTTGCACATAGCACGTCACGGACAACGGCATACTTATAGGGACAGAATAGAGCCTGGGGGAGAGTTTTTTCTTTTAAGAATTCTCATTTTTTCTTGGATTAATAATTTGCTTTCAATTTTTATCTAATTCTACATATCAAAGTTATTAAGGTTGAGGATTTTACAGCTGATACGATCAGACGAAATCTTATCGAAAATATATTTTTTTTTACTAGATTTTTATTCCGAACGCTTCAAAACTACCCTTTAAATTGCTTTGTATAGGCAATACGTTAAAGACACTGTATTCCGTGCGAAAATCGTGCACATATAGGCGTAATTATACTTTCATTTAGAAGGTTTCAAAGAAGTAATTTAAACTGATACAAACGAGAGAGATACGATCTAAGTGGTAACATTTGACAATAAACAACAAAAACAAACAAAATATAAAACATATCTATTTGTACGGTATGCAGGTGAAAGCCTTTTGTTACAGATATATTTATTAATCCTTTTGACATTACCCAATCGGTCAAGAATATCGTCTAGCGGTTTATCCTCTGGAGTTAATCAAACTGAACTGAACTATTCGATTATATTTTTTTTTAAAGACCATGTAGCCATATGCGGTATTACAGGGGGTGGGTAACGGAGGGGGGTGGGGATATTTCCCCCACTTTTTCCCAGACCTTGAGTTGGCTCTTTTATCCAATTCCGTCGGTAAGTTAGTTGGTTATGCCACAGCAATAATGTCATGCGATACTTTTATAATTATCCATAATGTCATTACACAAGCTAAAAAAAGATCGACCCATTGTGTCGATTCTTCCTTAAATCCATGTGTTATTTTTCATGTTCCTCGATAAAGCTGGAAACACTTTTATGCAGATAGCATAATTACATGTTTCAATACCCAAGAACTGGGATATAACCTATAAATATTGCACCATATTACATCTAGGGGCTTTATCAAATCCAAAAATTTATCAAAAGGGAGGGGGACACCCACTCCCCTTAAACTCCTCCCCAGCCCCGCCCCACCCCGGTGTCACAAATCATATCACACCGCCGCATGTAGCTTTAACACTTTCAAAAACATTATATTCTGTAAAAAAGATAGAGCGTATAGTAGACATTATCTTATAAATTTGGAGGGGAAAAAATGTTTTTTTTTTTAAAGTATTAAGCCTCAGATATGTTCGAGCAAGCATAATCGCATAATATGTTATCGATATCGAATTACGAACACTTTCAAACAAGCGTCTTTCAAAACAAAACAAAACAAAAACACCCTGTAGCTTTAACATTGTATAAAACATTCAATTGTATACGTAGCTGGAGCGAAGACAATTTTCATTTTACCCCTTTTCTATTTATTTTTATCATCTTAGTGTTCAAAGTATCAAAGACTCAGGATACGTTGAGCTGATCAAATCATCCGGAGAATTAAATATAAATGAAATTTCTTTGTAGACAGGGTATTTGTCTCTCGCTTAAGAAGTGGAATTTCCTCTGACCCATTTATCGCTACAGACATGAAAGGAGGAGTTTTTTTTTTTTGCTTTAATAAAAAAAAAAGAAAAAAAGTTGGCGGTTAAAATCCATTAACCTCGGGGATCGACAACTGTAATGAAATTAAGGTAAAAGGTGTATACTCGTAGGCTTGACAGGTGTTTGAGACAGCGGTAGCTAATTTCAAAGGAAACTTTAAATATTTTTACCGCACTGAATCAGCGATATGCCCTCGGTAACCTGTAATGTTGACTGATAGTTGTCAACAACCAGCCGTTCTGACTCCCCGCTCTAACCGTTAATAGAAAGATACAAACATCTCATCTATACAGCATATATATATATAGGCCTTATATGGAGAATGCTTGCGGGGAATATTTTAAACTACAGTCTGATTTAAGTCTCCAATTGAAATTCAATGAACGTTCACAGATATCTTCGTGGGTAGAATATCTGCTTTTTAAGATATAGATGAATCAAGTCTTTGTCGTATATAAATAAGTTTCTTTTTTTGATATGCCTATATCTGAAGAGGATTTTTTTTTACATAATTTATTCTGACAGGCGAATAATCGACTGTCGGTTCTCATTTATACCTGGAAACATATTTGTATACATGAAAGTATGAATTATTGTCCGGGAACGTTCATTTTTCAAGAGACTGTGCAACAAGAACAACAAAGAAAAACGAAAGAAAGATACCAACAACCTTGGATATTTTAACGTTGAAAAAGGGGGAAAAGGTAATCAAGGAAAATATGTTATTTTTTAGTGGGATTGATGTTATTAAAGTTGTTGTATTGTATTATTATCATTGTCATTTATTGATACTTATTCTCATTTGCATTCTTTTAGTATTGTTATGTTACTTTTGACAGATGTATAGCCGTCGGGGTAATCTCTAACTCTCTCAATTTGTTTTTCTCTTGTTGAAAGCAATTTCTACATATACACTTTTCTAAATGAGATCTTTTCTTTAATGAATAAACTTAAGAAATGACTTATCAAATATTTAAAAAAATCAGTTCTGATAAATTATGAATAATTTTAGTGTCTGTGCAATATGTCATGATAATTTTAATATAGAAGGTTTGATAAAATTCCTCTCTCTAATCTTTTTTTTTTTTTTTTGGCTTGTCAGAACATACTATTCTACGTACTATGGTAAAGACAACCGCGCCACTAGGCTACATACAATTTCAGAACAAACCTGTGCATCAAGTAGTATGTGACGTCACAATTACTACTACTTACTTTAGACCCTAGATATCCCCCCCCCCCGCCCCAATAAATCTCAAAAAGTGCTACCAAAAGTGGGTTTTGTCGATTTTTCACTTTCCCAGCAAGGAGAATACATGGGGACAAAGGGATAAACTACATATGCGGACATTTATACATATTGTTTAGGAGGAACAAAAAAATCCCCCTGAAGAGCCAAAAGCCCCCCTCCCAACAGGGGTACCCTCGTTAAGAACCACTCCTCTAGACCGTGCAAAACAACTTTCGTAATCTGTACACCAATTCGGATTAATAATTCCACTGGTTCACATATACTGTAGTTCAACTTACTTTGTATATACGAATCAGGGCACATGCTGTTATGTAAATGAACTGTTAGTACTTACAATAAATTATCAGCCAGTTTGCACCGTGAGTAGAGGTACATACATACATACAGGTTGGGTGTGCATGGTTGGGTGGGGGGGGGGGCATAATACATAACAGCAGTGCAGTATATTGGAAATACTATTAGTTATATACTTGTGTATTGCATGGACTCAGCTATAACCGATGTGATTCCTTGCCGACTAGTAGTGTGAGTAAACAGTACGAGTACAACTTAACTTCCCTACTTGTTATGAGTACCAACACGAGTACAAGGCTCCATAGGTGAATAAGACTATAGGATACGAAAGAACTCGTGCACTACTCTATAGAATTGTTTTCCAAAATACACCGAGTACTCCGTATCAAATCCAATTGGCCGAGTATATGTGTGGTAAGTATAATACTAGATTCGAGTACAAGAACACGGGACTCACTCTATAAGCAAGTCTGCTTAAATGTACACTAGGCCTACAGTGTACAGTAGAATACATGTAAGAATACGTATTGCGTACAATGTGTATAGTTGGTTACCTATCGTGTACAATGCCGTATACATGTATGGTAGAATACATGTTATGTAACTGCAGAAATGACAATGTTTTCCAAAGAGGTCGTTAATAGTGCAGTGATGCCCTGTTCAATGAATGAGCCGAATTGCGCGTAGTATCCAATTAAAATCAATTAAATCAATTTTAATCAATTATTTGACGTCGATCGTTTCTTTCATGAGTGGGAGGCTCATGCATGCAGCTGAGAACTAGAAATATTTTCAAAGCTAAAGCCATGGTTTGAAAACAAGTGCCATAAATCGAATCTCTTTTTGAGTTATATAAAGTCGTCGCGTGGTTAAGCCATGTGATGAGAACTTAGGGAAAAGGTATGCGGGGTAACTACAGGGGCAAGGGGTTGGCTAGGGGTGGACTATAGGGAGTCTTCCAACTCACTAAGACCCCTGAGAAATCAAATGGGGTGTGAAGATCTTTGTTTCATGAATGCAGATATGCATAGATCAGTTTTCTAATGCTCGCTGTAGAAAACATTGGCATATATATATATATATATATATATATATACATAAATGCCAATGTTTTCTACAGCGAGCATTAGAAAACTGATCGTATGTATATATATATATATATATAAATATAAATATATTATAACAAAGTTGAGCTTCAACATAGGAAAATATAAAACGATAGAAAGGAGTTTGATTTTCATGTTTCATTAAAGAGATAATATATTTGGGTTGTTAATGTTTTATGTCAAAGAAAATCAAAGAATTAAGGTAAAAGGTATTAATAGAAGGTGGTTAATTTATCTTTCTTTGGTAGCAGGCCGTTGTGGGATTGGGTGGGTTTTGAATGGGGTAGGGTGGGCCGAAATTGCATTCAAGGCCTTATCCCGCAAGGAACTGTGAACGAGGGCCGGCCGTGACAGGTCAACAGGGGCAGCTCTATTAGAGCGGAGCAAATGACACGCACCACCCTGCTTGGAGTACTAATATGCGGTTCTCTGTTGCTAAACAGCGCCGGGACCCAAGTCGGGTGAGGTGTTGGCGGTGATAAAGTTTGTATCTTCAAAGGAAGCAGGACACTTCGCCCAACAACCATTTCGCCCAACTGTCATTTCGCCCAACCTTACCATTTCGCCCAACCAGCCTGGTCATTTCGCCCAACCTTGATTAAATATGATACTTCAAAAGGAAACGTTCGGGAATTGTTAACGTTACAGGATACGAACCGAATATTAAGGAAACTTGAGGCTCGATCAGTGTGTTAGGGGTTAGGTTTGATAGTAAGCATTCGAATATTAAGGAAAATTAAGGAAACTTGAAATCCTCCATTTGTATAACTTTAGTAAGGAAACGTTCGGGAATTTTTAGTCAGTATGATTGATCAGTGTTTAAGGGGTTAGGTTTGATAGGTTTTTATGAAGACCGATTCCCCTGTGTTTGTATAATAATATAACTTCCATTGTATGCGTAAACACCTAAAGTAGTGTAATCTTCCCATTATACCCGAACAAACTGCTCAGACTTCGATCGATATCGAGCGGACCTCACTTTTTATTTACCTATTACGAAGTAACCTTACCCAAAATAAATCAAATTGAACTAGTGGAATAGAAAAAGTAATATTATTCTGACTGAATATTAGTAAAAATAAGGTTGGGCGAAATGACCATGCTGGTTGGGCGAAATGACCATGCTGGTTGGGCGAAATGACTATGATGGTTGGGCGAAATGACCATGCTGGTTGGGCGAAATGACCAGGCTGGTTGGGCGAAATGACCAGGCTGGTTGGGCGAAATGGCAGTTGGGCGAAATGGTTGTTGGGCGAAGTGACTAGAAAGCTCTTCAAACATCCCCTTGTTCTTTCTTTGAATGGGAAAGTTCTTGTTCGGCGTTGCGATTGATTGTTAGTAATATGAAGACGTATGTTTACTTTTGTATCGGATTTTTATAAAGTAATCGCTAATTTGAAGTACATTTTGGCAAAACAAATATTGGAGAGTGGCTAAGATGGAAACTTATTTTGACTAAAGATTGCTAGGTTAGGGAGCTGCCATTTAAATTGCAACTCCCTATGTATATGTTTACCAATTTTTTTCCGAAAAGTGCAGCGACCAAAGTTGAAGAAAAGAAAGAGAGAAAAAAACAAAGCTTCAAACGTGTTACATCAGTTGACGTCTTCATCGCATTGTTTTTACTAATTTTAAACGCATGACGTAATGTTTGCGTCACAAACTTTGGTTACAAAAAGACAGATTTACTGTTGTTATTGTATGGTTTCTTAGCGAGGATGGCAATTTATTTACCGAATAACATAGTCCCTTAAAAGTACTCGGCAGTCGCCCTACAAAGCGAAATTTTCTCATTATAGCCATATTTATAAAATTCAATTTGAAGTTTTCGCTAAATTGATTAAAAATGTTTTGAGGTTTGCTTGCATTTGCAATTCCGCGCAAGGATACTGACGTGATGTAAATTCATATGATGAGGGATATGATTATAAACAAAATTAATAGTACCAAAACAAACAACGTAATACCAAAGAAATAGATCAGATCTTGATAGGTAATACCTGGTAAATGATAAGTACGGATTAAAGCTTCACATTGTTTACTGACAAAGTAAATAGTGTTTTTACACAGATTAAAACAGAATTTATTTTGCATTTTTCCTTTTTAAAAAAAAAATGGTTCAAAACTGGTACCAAAATATACCCAAGATTGCATAAAAAATATTTTGATGACGTAGTTTTCCGGTCGCCTCATTTGTATGTAGAGCATCAAAGCATTTAGTTTGTGATTCAACTGTCGATATGTTGTAATATTATCTCGTATTAAACATTAAACGTATTTACCTTTAATGACTAAGAACCAATATCAGACCAAGAAAATTTCACGGACTTAGGAGACAGGTGTTTCTCACACCAGTCCGCACCCTTCCCTCTTCCCTCTTAAAATTTACGAAAGGGGAAGTCGCAAAAACAGACCAAAGTTGAATCAAAGTATGTCCAATTTGGAGGATGCATATTCTGATTCGATTTTTGCCCCACAATTTCCACACAAACTTCTTAAGTAGGCTACCTAAACTTTTACCCCCTCCATCCCTCTCTTCATCTCCCATCCTTTCACCCCTCTCCCATCCTCTAGGATTATGACATTTAATAAAATATTTAGCTGTGCATGATACCAGCCAGCTAATTAATGACATTATCTAAAGTAAAAACCCCATTTGGGCTTATCATAATTATTAACTGCTCTAGTGGATGTATAATTTTAATTTTCAATTAAATTTGATTACTTAACTTCTTTGGAATGATGTTGACTTCAGTCTAATGGAAACTTTCCACTTTTTAAGAGTACTTTGAGGTATACTTACTTAGAAAACTAGTGAAGTTCATTTGCCTATATCCTAACTGTACTAAACTCCACTAGAGGCACAAAGAAAAAAAAAGAAAAAAAGGTGTGAAATAATCTTAATCCCGTCTGCGACATTATCCGCAAAACACAGCTCGACATTCAACAGCACCCAGTCTCATTATGATATAAACCGCGCAGAACCATAACGGGAAAAAAAATAACACAAAAAATAATAATACAATTTAATTTCGACAGAAAAGTTTCCATCATTGATTTGAGAGCAAATAATGAAATATTAATTAAAAAAAAAAGAAAAAACGGAGTGAGTAATGTTAAGTTTCGTCGCGGCTATGACTATACGTATATACGTAAAACGATGTGTGTTACTTTGTGATAATGCTGTATCTAGCTTTGAAGTTACGATACCAATCGAATGATGGATTGTTAAATTCTACTTATAGGCCTTTTTCATTGTAAATGTTTACCACACATTTGAGTAGTTGGTAGATCACCATGATAAACATTTTACCGCGTTGTATTCCCACTTTCTTTATAGCGGGCACAACCTTTATATAATGATCTATTACTCAGCAACATTCAAATCATTAAACAACATCTCCATCGCAATATCATATAACTGCCATGTTGTTATAACGTTACTTTCAAAGAATACAAACGACAACAACAAAAAGTTTTGAAAACAAATATTCTACTCACCTAAAAAGGAACTTCAAAATAAGTTCTATTAAAGATGCCAAAACTCCGACAAAACACGACGAACTCCTCCAAATCCTCCAAATCCTCAATGAATTATGTCCCCTGTACTTTTCCAAGGAGGTTATCCAAAAGTTGTCAGACCTTTTTGTTTTGTTTTTTTGTCTTTATGTTTGTTTAATAAAAGTAACTCCAAAGAAATCCGTTTTAAAGTAATCCTTCTTAATCCAAAATTTTTGGAAGTGAAAAGAAAACTGTTAGGATCTACATAACGGTAATACTGCCTGCTAATACAACCAAACCGGTAAGAGCTAATCGTTGTCTCGACAAAGCAAGCTAAACTTAATGAAAGGCTATGGTATCGATTATTCCCTGTGTACGGCTAGTGTACGATCAATGCCCCAGTGCGCATGCTATGTAGGTAACTAACTATCGAGTCTCTCTCTCACACACACACAGGCAATCTCTCTTACTCCTCAAAGCGGACAACCACTAAAAAACTCTCAACTTGATACTTCGCGTATTCAACACAGAGTTTTGCCACTCATTGAGTGTAACCGCAACTGGTGAGGGTAATCGAGCCGCGCTTGAGATGAGCAACATAGTGGGTTAGAAGTACCCCCGAAGAGGAAAACTATCCCAAAAGTGGCTTTATTTTTAGGCTTTAATGATTCATGTTCATTAGGAAGGCAAACACTTACATGTTCATCGATAAAGATATTTTCTTTTCACTTTCTCTCTGTTGATTTCCATCACTTTTTTCCCATTTCTTTTGGAAATAGATATACTTTAGATACTACCTGCTGGATAATTAGTAGTTTTGTCAAGATGGGTTAAAAATATCCGTCTTGTTGATTGTCATCGACGGTTTCTCCAGAAATGTTCCGCGTAAGAGAGTTGTTCGAGTTAGCAGCTTGTTATTCCTTGTAAATGCGGTTTTGTATTATACCATTCCTGTCGCTTTGCGAACTATATAATTACTTGAATAGAGTCTAAACTTACAGTCACCATATACATAAAGATAGATTTAGCAGTTCTGGTTTGCTTTATTGGTTTCTGTGCTGTATAGGAATTCATGCCTTGTGTAATGCTCTGTTTTGATAATCAAACAGATGTGCGTTGCTTTTTCTTATTGTTCGTGCGTGCATTCCTTATACACATTCCACTATACACAAGCCTGGGCACACGACAGTGTCATTCTGTATTTTTATTGTTCCGGTTCCTTCTTACCTTCAGTCCTCGGCGATTTGGCTCAGTTAGTGTGAAGCATTATGTCCTCCTAGGGGAATCGTACACCTAACGATGATCACACAGTTAGAGCCTCGATGCTAGGAGACTGGGGTTGAGAGCGGATCAGTCGGTTCGTTGTTTGGTTCTTTTCTGTGTGACTTTTCTTAAAACAGTACCATACACGTTGTCCCTACATTAGTATGCTCAACAGTATCTCTATATATTGTTCCTGTTCATTCATTGTATAATGTTACACTATGTCAATACACAAGTACACTCAACAGTGCCTCTCTATATTGTTCTTGTTCATTCATTGTATAATGTTACACTATGTCAATACACAAGTACACTCAACAGTGTCTCTCTATATTGTTCCTGTTCATTCATTGTATAATGTTACACTATGTCAATACACAAGTACACTCAACAGTGTCTCTCTATATTGTTCCTGTTCATTAATTGTATAATGTTACACTATGTCAATAGACAAGTACACTAAACAGTATATATCTATATTGTTCCTGTTCATTCATTGTATAATGTTACACTATGTCAATATATAAGTACACTCAACAGTGCCTCTCTATATTGTTCCTGTTCATTCATTGTGTAATGTTACACCATCTCAATACACAAGTACACTCAACAGTATATATCTATATTGTTCCTGTTCATTCATTGTATAATGTTACACCATCTCAATACACAAGTACACTCAACAGTGCCTCTCTATATTGTTCCTGTTCATTCATTGTATAATGTTACACTATGTCAATACACAAGTACACTCAACAGTGTCTCTCTATATTGTTCCTGTTCATTCATTGTATAATGTTACACTATGTCAATACACAAGTACACTCAACAGTGCCTCTCTATATTGTTCTTGTTCATTCATTGTATAATGTTACACTATGTCAATACACAAGTACACTCAACAGTGTCTCTCTATATTGTTCCTGTTCATTCATTGTATAATGTTACACTATGTCAATACACAAGTACACTCAACAGTGCCTCTCTATATTGTTCCTGTTCCCTATGAATTCATCCCTTATATAATGTTTCACAATTTATTTATATAGGTGCATTTAACAGTGATTTTTTATTGATCCTGTTCCGTATGAAATCATTTCTTATATAATGTTTCACAACGTCATTACATAGGTACATTCAACAGTGAATATTTTTATTGTTCCTGTTTCGTATGAATTAATTTCTTACAATGTTTCACAATGTCTTTACATAGGTACATTCAACAGTTTATTTCTTTATTGTTCCTGTTCCCTATGAATTCACAATGTCTTTACATAGGTACATTCAACAGTGTAATGTTTTATTGTTCCTGTTCCATATGAATTCATTTCTTATATATTGTTTCACAATGTCTTTACATAGGTAAATTCAACAGTGTATAGGCCTATCTTTATTGTTCCTTTCTCTATGAATTAATTTCATAATGTTTCACAATGGCTTTACATATGTTTATTCAACAGTGTGTTTCTTTATTGTTCCTGTCCTCTGTGAATTCATTCCTTATATAATGTTTCACAATGTCTTTACATAGGTACATTCAACAGTGTATATTTCTATTATTCCTGTTCCCTATGAATTCATTTCTTATATGATGTTTCACAATGTCTTTACACTCAACAGTGTATAGGCCTATCTTTATTTTTCCTGTCCTTATGAATTATTTCCTTATATAATGTTTTACAATGTTTTTACAAAGGTATATCTTTATTGTTCCTGTTCACTATGAAATCATTTCTTTTATAATGTTTAACAATGTCTTTACATAAGTATATTCAACAAGGTATATCTTTATTGTTCCTGTTCCATATGTATCAACCTCTTATGCAATGTTTCACAATGTCTTTACATAGATACATTCAACAGTGTATATTTTTATTGTTCCTGTCCTCTGTGAATTCATTCCTTATATAATGTTTCACAATGTCTTTACATAGGTACATTCAACAGTGTATATTTTTTATTGTTTCTGTTACCTATGAATTCATTTCTTATATAATGTTTCACAATGTCTTTACATAGATACATTCAACAGTGTATATTTTTTATTGTTCCTGTTACCTATGAATTCATTTCTTATATAATGTTTCACAATGTCTTTACATAGGAACATTCAACAGTGTATATTTTTTATTGTTCCTGTTACCTATGAATTCATTTCTTATATAATGTTTCACAATGTCTTTACATAGGTACATTCAACAGTGTATATTTTTATTGTTCCTGTCCTCTGTGAATTCATTCCTTATATAATGTTTCACAACGTCTTTACATAGGTACATTCAACAGTGTATTTCTTTTTTGTTCCTGTTCCTTGTTGTCCCAATGTCACAGTTAATCATTCGTGTCTAAAACCAATGTTTCTCTACATTTTCATTTATTCCCTATATAAATGAATTCCACGTATATGTGACATATTTATAACACTTATAACACTATATTTATAACATTTATAACCGATAATATTATACCTTGGTGTTGAGTAAACAGTCATTCAAATCCCTTAAATTACCATGTATATATCACTGCGTCAAAAAAAAAATCCATTTCAAACATGAATTTTCCATATCAGCTGTTGAAATGATCAACTTTACGTTCATGAAATTCATATATGCGTCTTTATTTCTACCTTATTCTTTAATAATGTCATACAAATTTACTATAAATAGAAAGAATGTAACATTGTGCATTAGGTTGAAGAAATATTAATATTATTCAAAGCTGAAAAACATTCATTTTGACAAAGGAGAGTTGTCAGCAACAAATGTCGAAAGATAAAACTGATTACTGATCAATTTTTTTTTTATAAAGTTGTAAGTCGCTTTTGGCTCATGGCGGCAGGATAGTAATAAAGCCACAAAAACATACGGAATCAGATAAAATTGTAGGGCACCACCTTTTTTCGTCTTTCTTTTTAAATCTCCTGAAATCTAATTATAGTTTCTCCCTTCCTTTTGCAAAGCTGTAATAAGAGAAGAGTTAATATTATATAAGTACGTCCACTGAAGAGAATAAAAATGAGTCAATGTTTCCGATAGACTTAGCGATTATTAAAAATGCGTCCTCGACACATTAAAAAAATGGACTGGTTCCTAACTTCATTATTGAGTTTTTAATCTAGTTTTTTTCTCTCCTGACCAGTTTTTGCTTTTGATGACGTCACGTACAGCTGATTCACCTCACAGATACTACACGAATAAAAACATGTCATTATTACTATTATTATGATTAGCAATCTCGCAACATATGTTCAACCTAGTTTATTAAGCAGGGCTTTAAACTGAATTTCCTGAAAGCTGAGCTATTCGCATTGTTATTGCTCACGACATGTCGATTACTTCACAGCTTGGGCTAGGCTCCCATTTTGTGCGCCATCGATCCGTTAGGCAGGCAGTATCGATTCTGGGAGTGACGCACTAACAAAACGAACCACAATAGTAGACAGTCTTTGGGAAGGATATATATATATATATATATATATATATATAGATTATGTAAGAGAAGAAATAAAAGTTGTGGAATTGTTCCAGTTGGGCAAGTACAACTACTTATTTCCAAGCTGCAGCGATGTAGACAAAACAACCCCAGTAGGTATACTCAGTCTGAGAACCGCCGCGAGGGAGAGGAAAAGAGGCGGCGAGAAGGAGGATTGGAGGGAACTTAGCTATACTTGTTTAGCATTTCTGGGTTTTCGTATATTTGTTCATGACCAGAGCTGTTTGATGTCGCTTCTAGCGGTGAAATTATTTTAGTCATGATTAAAACGCATTTTGACTTCGAGTCGTATGATTTGTCTATCGGCAAGGGTTTTGTAATGTGCGGATGTTCTGATACCAGGCCAATGAACTGAACTTTGAAACTTTTTATATTTACTTTTTATGAACTAATAATTGATAACAACCAGGACAATCATATGGCATACCTGTAAAGGCATTTTTTATGTATGTTTTTTTTTTTTTTGATATTTGTATAATCACATTCGTAGAAATGAGATGGCTGTGACGTGTGTAATATCGGCATGCTGTGACCGTTGATCAATGCCAGTGTATAGTAACTTGGAAATATATGTTTTAAGCCCACGTCATAATCTTCTCTGCGCAAACTCCAGGGTAAATATTAAAAGATACACACATATTCTGCGCTGACCCGAGGGACTTTATGAAAGATATATAGATAAACGGTTTTTGTCGCAAAAATATAGGGTAATCTGAAAGGTAAATGTCCGTAAACTGAAGGATATAACGAACGACAATTAAATAAGAACGGAATTAAGAAACAGAAAAATTTTAAATAATTTTACAATATAATTATTTTACTTTGATTGTCAGATTCAAAGCATGTACAATCATGACACTTGGGATATACGCCCTCAATAACAGTTATACAAAGCCACTCCAGTAGGATCGCTGTGGTCGAGTGGTGCGGACTTCTGTCTGTGACAAAGGTCCGAAGTTCGATTCCTACCTTCGCCTGATGAGTCCCAAAAAGGACGAAACCGGTCATGAAGTGGAATTTTCTGGTGTGTTGAACTTTTATTATATATATATATATATATATATATATATAGAAATGGCATGTATATATATATATATATATATATATATATATATATATATATATAGTACATTTATATAGTACATATATACATTTATATATATATATATATATATATATATATATATATATATATATGTATATATATATATATATATATATATTTATATATATACATATATGAATATATATATATTTATACATATATATATATATACATACATTATGCATATATAAACATACATTATGTATATAGAAATATATATATAGATATATATTTATTTATATATATATATATATATATATATATATATATATATATATATATATATATATATATATATATATATATATATATATATCTATATCTATATGGGAGGAACTTCTTTTCCAGACATATTAACACGTCCTTGTCCGTAGCATCTACATATTATGCAGTAATATAGCTCTCTACGTCATTCGTGTGTTTTCTCTCATGTCTTCGATATATTTTACAGGTTATATATATCAGTGTGAAGAGTTTGAAACGGAAAGACCGTCATCACTTAATTTATTTTGAATTTCACTCAACTTTGATTGAATTACGCTGACAAGTAACACTGACTGGTCTCCTCCTTAGCTATATTACTATATAAGATACGACCATATGCTCACAAGAAATTTCCCACGAATAAAACACATTTTTTTTACTTCAACACTTTCTTTTAAATTTGTTTATCACGTTATGCCTTTGGCATTTTTCCCTTCTTTGCCTTTCGCGAAATATAAAAAGATGTACAAATTTCATTTTTTTGCTAAAGAATTAGGCCAATGGACGGCTCTCAATAACTTATCCAGTAATCAGATTTGTAGATTCTACAACCTAATAAAAAAGTCGAGTCAAAAAAATGTTCGGAACTAGAGCAGTGCAAAATGTAAGTTTGAGGAATTCGCGGAGGAACACGTAACTAAGAGCGAACAATTGTCTTGATAGAAGAACGGAGAGAATAAAAGAATAGAAGGTGCTGACATGATTATTTCAAATGCCAAAGAAGTTGGAAGTTCACGTTTTAAAGAACTTTCACAATTATCTCCTCTTCCCGGTATATGAAATACACAAATTAGTGTATGGCATAGTGCCAAAAACAAAAGGTGGAAATAATTCAATATGAAGAGAACAAAACATTCCAGTTAAATATATATATATATATATATATATATATATATATATATATATATATATATATATATATATATATATATCTAAAGTTTCAAAACAATATAAAAAGGTGTGAATAGATACGTCAAAATACGTCACTAAATAGAGGGCGTAGTTTACAATGGTATTTATGATGGTTGGACGTATACTCTGTTTCATATACAACCAAATCATATAACGTCATTGTGCATTTCTGAATAGCCTAGAGTACAACATCATGTGTACGAGTACACGTTGAGTTCCCCTTTCGTTATATATGAGTACGGAATCGAGTACAATCGTCAGAGAGTGGGTAGGGGTACTTGGTCTTGTACTAGCGTATCTTTACTCGTTTTCCAATATAGCACAAGTACGGGTACAAATCCACTAGTGGGAGTACGTATATAGCCACAACTACGGTAAAATGCGCGCACAAGAGCGGATTGACTGCACGTCATTTTGTCTCCTTTTAACACGTGACCGAAACGTCATTCAACGCAATTGTCTGCCGCAGTATGAACCACGCAATGCCACAAACATGATCAGGAAAAAAAACCTTCCAATTATCATTTGTACCACAAATGTTTTCTTTTCTCCAGGACAATATTGTTTGTTATGATACCAGTTTAGTAATATATCTTTTCTAGTCCTTATCTAGTCTATAAATCTTTATCTAGGTCTAAAGCTTATATGATCCCAATTTTTACAATGAAAGTATGTTAATTCTCACGTTTAATATCAAGGGATGTGACTGGTCCGACGCCAATGTTAGGTATTTATTCTGTTACTAATTCTTACCTATAGAGAGTTGTTACTTCATGTTGTTAGATATATTACCGCTTTTACATTAAAGTTACAACTTATTAAAACCAATATATGAAATCATGTTAAATACTTAGAAAATAATGTTCCATTCTATTCTAACAATTTCGTCTTTCAGACACTTCGTTATAATTATTGAAGAATTAAAAATTATACAAAATTAAAATAAAAAACATTTCTCAATTATCGACCCTATTGTTTTGAACAGATTAGACAAAAAATGCCTGTATTGCTATGGAACGTAAGTACTGAGTACATAAAACGTACATGTACACTAAACGAAAAGATGCCAACATCAACCGTTACAACTAGCAGTGCTTAGGTAGCTTAGAAATGTACAAAATATTATCATGTAACCAAGTTCATTAAATATATGTTATGATTCTCGTCTTTGCTACGATACTACGATAGTAAATTATCTAATTTATTGGTGGTTATTCGCAGCAAAGGCCACAAAAAAAATTTAAGTTAACACATTTTAAACTATGATTGCCAATTGATGTATCAAGTAACAAGTTGCTACAGTACGTAAAGGATAGGGGAAAAAGAACAACTAGTTTATTTCGTCTGCATATAAAAGTGGTCCCTAGAAAAAGCCTCCGGAAATTTTTGGGTTAAACGCATCAGATTCTGCTCAAATTCAATACTGGCTGTTCCCAGCGGCGATTTACCCTTTGCAAACGGCTTATCTTATACTGTTAAATATAATAATAAAGCCTATTCTTGAAAACACCTAGACTACCACACTGTAAGAATTCACCAGGGAATAGCATAGGATTAGCAAAGGTTCTTGATTTACCGTTGATAATTCGATTTGCTGGAAACATTCTTAAGAAAATCATCCCTATGTGTTTGCTATCAATGGTTCGGTCGGTTCATACAGATCAAATCCAAGGGAGGGTCGATATTAAGTTTATTAGATGTTTTTTTTTTAATTTAAAGTTCTTTATTTTATGTGTTGATATATAAGAGAAAGTCTATGGTGAGGCGATCCGAATCTACTATATTCTGAAGCAAACGATATACGAAAACAAAACGACTGGTAATCAAGTCTAGAATATCACACAATTAGCTCTTAGTAATGAAATAAGTGAAAGCTGAAACCAGCGCGGTTAAGAGGCAAATGTGAAGAGGCCGAAAAGTAGTTTGTGTTAAGGAAAAAATAATAAGAAATACAGACCCTATATATTGATTATTGCGAGGCTAGTTCTTCCTTGGACATTAGTGCAGGTTGATAGGTAATATCCTCACCAAACCTCTCTGTACCTCATCTTGCTACAACCCATATCTTTAAGCATCGTAATCGCTCCTATAAACTTGTCATAACCTCTCCTATAATAGCTCTCACATTCTGATAAACATATCATATTCCCTCCAAACCTCTCTGTACCTCATCTTACTACAACCCATATCTTGAAGCATCGTATTTACCTGTATCTTGTAACATCTCTTGAAAGGTGAAGGGATTATTTCAGTAATTTTAATAAAACATTAAGAACAAGGATATATATCGATTGAAGTAGGGAAAGGTATCATGGCATTTTTATCTTATTCGTGGGAGTAAAATCATTGACTGTTTGGAAATCAAATAAGTAACAGATTCTATCAGTTATATACAAGTCCCATCATTGGTAGATGTACCCCGTTACCAAGACTTGCCTTGAGTCCGCGGAGCTCGTACACATACTAGTACTCGCACCTCATTGATTTGTACTCCTACTCGTACTCTGAACAGTTTTTAAATATTATGATATGATGTTATTCTTGCAAGATTACAAATTCTGACTTATTCTTAGACCTGCAGTGTACTCGCGTACTCATACCAAGGTACTCATATTGGTACTCATATTAACTGGTACTCGTGCTCGGTCATGTTGTTGTACTCACACACGTGTCTACTTGATAGCAGTCCATGCTGATTACATACATAAAGTTTGATGTGGGTTCGAAACCTTCTTTTGGCTATGGAAGCTCGACCTGTCTTGCCTTCTCTCGCATGCAGTATAGCAAAGTCATTCGAATTTAGTACGACTGTTCGTTGTGGAACGCTTACCAACGCACAACATAAGAGTAACTTACTAACAGTTCTATATATGTTACCAATTAAGCGGGATTCGTTACTTATAAATTAAAGTTTTTTTCTGTACGGATATAATTGTGAATAGTAAGATATGTATTAAACAACGTTTTGAATTCTGAAAGCTTGTACTCTCTCACCAAGTTTCCATGTCTATTTTTTTTAATATATATTTTTACAATATTTTTTTTATTAAATACACACACTGTAGAACTTGTTTTATGTTTGATAAATTACAAATTGTCAGAAATATATATATATATATATATATATATATATATATAATATATTTATATATTATATATTTATATATATTTTTTATAATATATTTATATATATATATATATAAATATATATATATAAATATATATATATATATATATATATATATATATATATATATATATATATATATATATATATGTATATATATAAACGGCGAGAAGACGTAAAATTCGAACAATGAACTTTGCTAAAGGTGACGTCATTTTTATTGGATTTACCACGTAATCGAAACACTTTATATTGTCTCATATATCAATTTGGGCATGCGCATAAGATACGGTGGTAGTCGGTTATTTTTTCAGCTTTTTTTTACTTTTTACTTCAAGGTCAGTGATTACAACATCTGTGCCTTACGGCTATCTATCTCCTTTAATCTAGAAGTATTTTAATTAAAATCGATAGTTCAACACACAGACTATTGACCAACGCAGAAAAATATGTTATATATAGTTCACCAAACTTCCAAGTTTCAAATTGGATCAGAGTAGCACAACGTCTGTTAACTCTTCTGCTTGAAATCAACATTCAAAACGATGACATTTATGTGCAGAATTTCAGTCTTCATTTTGTCATAGTTCGAGTAAAGATAGCATAATGAGTACTAGTAAATGTTTTAATAACTTGTCTGTTTTTTTTTCCAGAAATTCAGGTTTACAATTTGCTACATACATCTCTGGGATTCTCCTTTAAGGCTAAAATTGGCTACTCGGTGTAGGCCTTAATTGTTGATTAATTGTTGGTTCATTGTTTTTATCAATTCTAATAACTCAACCTAAACATATTCATTTTAAAGTTCATATTAACAATGTTACATTATTGTTTGACACTGCACACCAGTTTGTCCAACGCAGGTTTGTCATACAATATATAAAAAGAAACAGTAATTTTAGGCAAGAAAGTGGTATATTTTCCCATTGTAATTTGTGTTAACCTGTAACGGTCTTTATTAGACTAAATATTCCAGTCACTTCTCAATTGATGAGTCTCTGGTGTTTAAAGGGTCATTTTTAAGTAAAACTTAAAAGTGGTATAGAGTTGCAACATTGACTGATAATAGTGTTTTGTGACGGTCTGGAACCTATCAAAATTTAATTTTGTGCCTAAAGTTATCAAAGATATGCTTAGGTTTACAAAATTGAACAGAACAAAAAGAAACGTAAGCATACTCTTACTCCTGCTTAGGACTTTGCACCCTTACTCGTACTCGATGCCACAGGGGTGGGGTCGGGTGGGGGGGGGGTTGGAGACAAGCCTGATCGAGCTGTACTGGAAGTACTCATGCTGTTGCACTCGCAATTCACGTCTGATCCAAAGCAATAATTACAGCTGTTGCACTAAGTCATTAACTTAATCGAGTGAATAATTAATTAAACTGTTTGTTGTAGTATCCAATTGTGACAGCTGTAAACGAGCTATTGGTCGCTATGGAAACGTAAATATTCTTCGTTTATTATTTGCACAGTCATGACGGATTTCCGAAACTGTAGCAAAAATAGAGCATTGCTTATTTAATCCATTAATCCTTAATAAAGCTTTAATCCAAATTAGAACATTGTTTATTGAAACGAAAATAGAGCATTGTTTATTTAAACCTAGTACTTTATAAAAATGATATCATCAATGCGAAAATTTAAAAACAGATGTTAAGAGTAGTCATATTTATAAGTGTTTTTTTGTTTAGTTATTTAAATTATTTTAAGCGCAAACCTCAACAGCCAGCATAGTTGAAATTGTATTTTATTACAATACGATAAATAAAGATGTAACCATGGTGATGATTTATTGTGTGGGTCGACATGGTTATATGGTTGGCTATAGTGGTAACTTATCACAATCAATTAACTAATTTTTGTAAATATTACAAACCACATGAAAACTTGTAATAGTATATTGAAAAGTGTAATAGTATATTATGATCTTTAGCAAGGGGCAAATTTTCCTGGTTATTTAGTGTAAGGGATGTAAGAACAAAAAAAATCGGGATTGGTTCTATTGGCTTTCAAGAAGAAATTAAAATAATTAGAAAAGTTACCAGCCGTTTCGACTGTAATTAAACAGCATGTTTACTCTAATGTGATGTTATTTAAGTGAATTAAGGATGTCTTACAAAACACAAACTTCTGAGGCCCAAGCAGAATTATGTTTGCCCACCCTGGTATTTCTATTCCAGGGGATCCGTGGAGCTGGTTTCACTTGGGGGGGGGGGGTACCGGTAAGTAATGGCAAATGTTTGTCGTAGTTTGTCGTAGGTAACATTGTGAAGGATACATTATGAAGGAAGTGTGTTCCTTTGTTCATGGAAAAGCACGTTCTGTATATTATATATCCTTGCAATTAGGCATAACTGTGATAACAAAAGATGTATTCTGCAGCCAGTTGGGACAATTTTTTCTATATATACTGCAGTGCCATGTCCCGCTTCAAAGCACTCGTATTGTCAGTGCGAGCAGTATGAACATCATGTTTTTATCAGATCAAGGTTAGGAACTGTTTGTACTGTCAATACCAGTGCTTTGAGAGCATGATATTGGAGTACAGTGTAGAGAGGTAATTAGCATTAGGAAATTGTCTCGACTGGCTGGTGTCTGAGGTAGAATCATGAATATTCATAATGCATTGGCTCGCTATTACTTCAAACTAGCATAAAAGAGTATGAGCTAAACCATTTTTTTTTGTTTTTGGCGTTGACACTTCAAATGTGACATCGAGTTGTGGTTAAATGTGACACACAAAAAAAATAACCACATTAACCGTTCAATCACTTAGCAACATGAATACGAAAAACACGTGACCACGGACCTATTAAATTAGTCAATTTGACCGAGAGTCTGTTGTGACTAAATAGTCAGATGCTGGTGATTTGTCACCGCGGTCTGTGAAGTGCTAAACGAGATATGAAAAACAAAAAGAAATTTGTAAACGTGTGCACAGCCATGTGGTCACAGCGACAATAACAAACATCGTGGCCACGTGATCACGGGATGTGCGACTAATAAATAGTGTTGTAAGTAAATCAAATATTCCGATATTGATTGATTTATGCCAAACCGGTGACAAACGATATACCTTCGGATTAAAAACAAATTATTTTGTTTTTTGAAAGAAGAACCGTTTCATCCTTGATTTCTTTTAAATAAAAAGCTGAAAAAGGACGAGAAAAGATAAGTTTTCGGAGACATTTTTTATTCCTGAAAACAAGTAATATCTTATCGGTTACCCCAATTAATAACATCTTTGATGTAACCGACTGTAAACTAATGTACCCCGAGGACGAGAGCCCGTTATTTTCAACTCGCGGACTATAAAACAGCTTTCAGTGACGCAGAAGAAGTTCTAGAGAAAAACAAAATAGCAAGAACTGAAAGAATGGCGACATTTCCTCTCCAGATGTCTAGTTCAATTTAAAACGAATTTCATTCGATTTCCCTTATGACAATTGTTACCATAGAAGAGGAACCCACGTAGTAATCACAAGTTTATCTTTTGTTTTCGAAGAATAAGAAAACGTCTTTGACTTACAGTTGGTTAGAATGCCTAAGCTTTCTCCCAACTAAGATAATACAGTCCTTATGTTCTTTCCCGATTACATCTGCATGTGATTTTCACTGATAAAGTGTGTGGAACATCGATGAAAGTGGCTGCGTTATATAGTCTAAGAAACAGACAAGTAGATCAGTTCGTCTGTTGCAAAACAGAACACAATAGTAAACTAGAACTGTTATTTGCCTGTAAATACGCAGTATCGTAGTGCGCGTGGAAGGCGTGCAGTATTAGGAAACACTTTTCGGTTGTTCATGACGCTATGTTTTGGGCGGACAAGACACCAGGGAGTTTAGTCATGCAGGTGCCTACAAAGTGAGGGCGCTTGTGGGCGCCCGTGACAGGCTCAGAATAAGTTGACTTCGCAGCTAGCCTCTGAAACTACAAATGTACAGAGACTATATGAAACTTTAAGTTTGAACGTCCAGTCATCGTTCACTTGACAAGTAATGCCAATATTGCAGCGCGCACGCGCACTACAATAATTACCAGTAAAACTATATCATTGTGTGGAAGGAAATATATGCCTATAGATTTGATTTCCTTTATAAGTATTTAATTCATGTCTTCACAAAGGAAGAATCATCGAGACGAACCGAGGATTAAGCCAAGCCATAGAATGTTCCAATTTAATCAACCATATATACCTTGAGTTAGAACAAGATTATTCATATGTTGTTTTCAACTAACAGTAAAATATATGTTCTGTTGCGATATTTGTATCACATTTGACTGCCGCCTGAAAATCCCTTTAAAAGGTCTGCTGTATAGACCCCAACGATAGCACGCTATCATGGAAAAGTTACGTAGTCGACCTGCCTTGGTTGTAAAATGACCTCTTTATACCAATGAGTCTGCAATGCCTGCCATATTGTTGTTCTTGTATGTGGGTCTTTGTGTGAACGCTGTATGATTCACTAAACTGTATATATGAACATATTTCCACACAGTGTTTACACGAAGCCAAGCCTAATGGTGTTAAGAAGCTGTGCAGGCTAATTGTAGAGCTCGAGGTCGATTTACGACAGTGGCAGGTCGATTACATAATCACAAAACTTTCCTTGCTATAGCGTGCTATAATTGGAGCCAATAAAGTAGATCTCTAAGTGTCAATTCGTCGCCCAGACATTTTTTCAGTATACGTCACATGGCAAGAAATCAAACTGGAAAATATAAACAAAATCAAACCCAAACCGAACTGCTTTAAAACGTTTTCTTTATTATTTCTTCATTTTCTTCAATTATTTCTTCATTTATCTGCAGTCTACAAGTTTTGATTTCATGATGTGTTTCTACCTCTTTATGTGATTGAATGAGTAATAAATGAAATGAGAAACCACAATAACCTGGAAAATAAACGAGATATTAAATTTTAATCAAATCAAAGAGTAAATTAAATACCCTGTGGCATTTATATACGATATACAAGCTTCGGTTCATTCTTTTATTTCTTATTTCAACACGAAAATATATTTGGAGGGAAAAAAAAGTTCCCAGAATTTCATGCATAGTAAAATAACCGATTTATATAGGTTCGTGTGAAAGCTGTTAAGGTTATCACTTCACATCTCAGTGCATGGCCTATGCCGGTCATGCGCAATAAAGACGAATATAAGTTAGTAAACACTGTAGGTCTTATCAAAATGAAACTTAAAACAACATTCAATAACTGGTTTAATACGGCTTTTTTCATTTATGCACACGTGCTGTGGGTTATTGACTCACAGTTTCATTTCTGCAGTTTCGCCGAACGCCCCCCAAAAACTTGTTTTAGAAAAGTTACGGTGCGTAAGACCACCCGAAAAAAAATGGTTTACGACTGGAGAGCCTCATTGTAAACTTGGCGTTAGTCTAAGTAATCCATATTAACGCTTCTCGGCCTTTTGGCTAAGATCATGTGTAGTGTCTGTTCCCTTTCGAGGGGATGGTGATGCACACCTGACGATGATCACACAGTCACAGTCCCGATGCAAGAAGACTGGGGTTGAGAGCGGATCAGTCGTTCGGTAGTTTGGTTTTCGTGCCCAGGTTATTTCCTGGGCGACTTTTTCTTAGAAAGTATCCATATAAACGTGGCTTCACATGCGTCGAAAGCTGAATCGAGCTCCGGGTAGAATTATTTCACCGGGCCACCTTTTGAACCTTTCACCTTCATTATTAAGAACATTAAGAAGATGAGAAAACATAACTTTTTTAATTTTCCCAGGTCGCCTAAAATTGACCCCAGGCCCTCGGACTTTAGCCCTCTTAAACCCCTCTCGTCAGTTCTACGATGTTTATAACCTTTTTGGTTTCTCTATAGCAAGGGCGTTATTAAACATTTAATTTGTGTTTAAGATATTTAACACAATGATCTCAACTTTATTGTTTCATTTGCATCACAATAGATTTTTGCGCCTAATTATATTTTCCCTCATCGTTATGTGAGAGGGATATTCCCAGTAGCAGACACATCTTTGAACTATTATTGATGGGAAACATTTCCACACTGTTATAGTGGGGAAACCCGACCTCAATATCTTTCATAAATTTATATAATTTACTTTATTATATCCGCCACTGGAAATATGAATGATTGAATGTAATCTATTTCAAGGGTGGATCACATTCCCAGGTGATCTGCGATGTAATTATTAAGTTATTACCGTCAATTATTCATTATTATTATGATTATTTGTGATATCATCTTTTTCTTAATTTATTCATGAAATCCGACACACTTGAAAGGTTTGCTCATGAATTTCAATTTTCTATCTATACAGAATTTCATACAAAATGTAACTCTATTTTATTGCGCTGTGAATAGCTGACTAAAAATAATATGTAAAGATTGAACAATTCTCTGTTGATGAGTGAAAACTGTGGAAAGTGATATGTGCCCACCCCTCCCCCACCCCACCCCACCCCCGCGCAAAAAAAAGATCAGCTGAATAACCATGCTGACATCATTCACTCTGCCGTTGCCAGATACAAATTCGTTTTCTATATAATAATTTAAATTACTTATTCAAAGAAGAAAATTTTATTTCTACAAAAAAAAAGAGGAAAAAAAATGCATTTCGATGAAATTCTCAATACATAGAAATATTGACATTTAAGTATAGACATTCGAGCGGTATTGACAAGGATAAGTCAACAGGGAGATCATAACAGGACTGTAAACTGTTGGAGAACATGTGTTGTGATGACGTCACAGACACCCTCATGTGATAGGAGAATCAAGGGTATATATAGCCAGTCAAAGTTTGTTACATTCAATCGACCATATCTCGAGCTAAAAACAATGTTTTTGCGATATGATTCAAATGTGAAAAATAATAAATTTGTCTGCCACCGGAATATAACACGATGAGCTTTTCTGTTCTTATCGGATCATTTATTCCTTCTGACCTACTTCAAATTTCGTACCAAATTTTGTTCTGTTTATATTTTATATTCTGTATTTTCTTTCTTTTTCGCAACTGAAAAACGTCATATTGTTATTAGTTTACAGAACCAGTTCGTGTGGTCAACAAGTCGCTTATGATCAATCCCGTGGTAGTAGTAGTATTAACAATGACTCTCTGCGCCATCGCGTGTCGCCTCTAGTGAGAAACAGCTTATAAAAGTACTCCAACACGAGAAGACCAAAAAAAAAAAAAAAAATAAGCACGTGGGATTCTCTTGTAAAACGTATTATCCCTGGGGCTAAAAGAACTTTCTAAATTTCAACTCTCATCTGGCGAAAAATATAAAAAAAAATAAGAGAGAAGAGGAGAAGAGCAAGAAATGATATTACAGCAGGATGCACATGCAACTCGCCTGCTGGTATTTCCAATGGCCTTGAGGTATTCCGCATATATATGTATATATATATCTATCGTTATTTAGGTCAAGCAGGCAGAGAAATGAAGATCGTATAGACTTCATTGTTCAGACGTTTCAAATAGAAATATTCATTTACACTTTATCTCAAGAGGGGGAATCAATAACACACCATATACATATATATATATAAATAAAAATTTGAGAGATTTCGTCAAATTACCTTAGTTTTGTTCTTTTTCTTTTTTTGTTATATAACTATGCCAACCCCCCCCCCCCCCCCGCCACCTTCTTTTCCTTTTCATCGACAATAACAGTTTAACCTGTTTGAATATGATTGCTAATTTAGAAAAATCAATTAAGTCACCTAAATACTTCTTAATTTATTAAATGAATATTTGACCCAAATTTCGAGTCTCTCTGAACATCAAATTTCAAAATTAACCTCAAGGTGATATTAAAACATTGGTGTTTTTAATCCCTTATTTCCCTTTTTATCATTTTTCGTTTGCTCTCCTTGTACAATAGTGTGTACCCGTACTCGTGCTAATAACTTTGTACTCATGCTTACATCCTACTTGTACTCATACCCATGCTGTTGTACTCGTACAACAATAATGTCCTTATCATCGCATTATATAGACTGGTAGTGAGTTTGTACTCGTATCCTAAACATAATTACCTGTACTAGTGTCCACTTGACGGATTATGTACTCAAAATGTGTACTCATGGAATCACTTCCGTCCTTGTACTCGGGACACAGTTTGAAAATCTAGCAAGGATACTATTGCACGATTATGTAGTACTTACTCGTGCTTAGAGCTTTGTACCTGTACTCGTATGTACTCATATCAAGGGGAATTTATCTTGGACTAGTACTAATGATATTGTACTCGTGCGACAAATTTTGTTTCATTAACGATGCATTACGATGCAACGGGAAGGAGTTTTCATATTAAAGTATATCTAAATTACAATGCGATGGTTATTGTGTTGCTGCAATAAGGACAAGGAATACGTTGGATTCATTTTATAGTGCGCTGATTGGTTAAACCTAAAATGAAATTATTAATGAAGAAAACAGGTTTAATGATGTCTTGGAAGTAATGCCCATGCATTTCAGTTCAGAATGATTTCTCTATTGTGTGATGTGATATGTGATTGTTTAGTGGCGTAAACTAACTGACCTCAGTTTAACAGTATGCTTATGTGTATTTGTTTGTTCTGTACATGTACCCTAAGCTTGCGCCTAACACGATGATGTCCTGAAGGCTTGCAATTATTATAATCTGATTGATCGAAGGACCATCACTACACACATGCCTTTAAACAAGTATAAAAACATATAAGTTGATGTTCGGGACACATCTCTTAGAACGTGAATAAATTACATTAAATTCATCATAAATGGAGAGAAAATGACACGTTGGCGTTCCATTAGATTTGAGGGGAATTTCCCGATTGCCATTGTCCTAAGAAATTACATGCTTATGGTTTGAGCAATATTGGGTCCACTGGGAGACTTTAATTGAATGTAAATATTACTGGCACATGACATACACGTCTCGTACCCCCCTCCCCTACCCTCCACACACGCCACCCACTCCTTCTCAACCTAACTAGTACAACCCTTGTGTCCATAATTATTGTAAATAGAGTAAATACTAACAAGTTTAAACATTTAACTTGATACTGCGATCAAGCGTTTGATTCAAATTCCCTCCATATTTCACAATGTGTTGGACAAACCTCATATAATTAGGCTATGCATATAGACGCTATCGCGTATCTAAGCACATATTAGGCTAGAAGGGTTATCCTACCCTCCACAAAATACAAACACTCAAATCAAAAGCGAATCACATTTTATGTGGCCTTGCTCAACCAAAACAATGTCAAAGTGGCGACAATTAATCAATGTGAACATTCAAAAAGTTGAGGTCACCATGGTAACCGACATACTTGGTATTTTGATATTTTTGTAAGTTTCCGAAAGGCCGTGGAGTGCTGTAATCTTCACGACCCAATTAAAATAAATGTTTAAAATTACTTCAATTGTGACGTTACTGTGCGCTGTTTTAGAGTGGTCGCAGTTCGTAAGTGGCTAGCTGAGTTGCTACATCAATACGTTCTTGTCTAAGAGAAGAGTCTCGACCCAAATGCTAATCAACGGTGTTGACTACCATGCTAGACTTTAATGTTAGGCTAAATATACAAATTGTGCAGTAAAGCATACCATTTCCATAAAGAAAGAAAAAGAGAGAAAGAAAGAAATTAAACGTTGTTCGCTTTCTATACTGGCACTATGAAATCACAGATTTGCCCAAATCCATGTTCTGACCCGACAGGAGTTGATCAACCCGATATTTCCCAAACTGAGCAATATTTTGTAAAATTCTTGCGGAACGTTTCATCACAAAGGTCTCTGACGCCGACCGCTACGTCGGGTCCTACCTCTCCCCGACCCCTCCTCCCCGACACCTGATTCCATTCCCCGACCTCGCCAGTCCTGCTTGGGTTTCCTTCTCTTTCAATGGCAGTGTTAAAGACGCAGATCATTACAAGTAAGTCCATCAACAAGGAATGCGTGCATCCGTGTTGCAACCGACGATCTACTTGTATCATATTAGTACAATAACCACAGCCTATACCTTATAGATAGATACTCCACTACGATGTAATGAAGCATAAATACCTTTGTCAATGACAAAAGCTAAAACATCACATTGAATTTGTGGGGCACAAACTTTCCTCAGCCAGGCTATATATACTGCAATTTCCTGTTCATAAATACTCTCTACTTGGGGGGGGGGGGGGGGGGGAGGGCAACTGGTTGTAACCTCGAAGATATGTTAGTTACAAATGACGGGTCATTGTCTAGTTATGATTGAATATGCATATGAAGTAATGGCTGCCAATCTTCCAAGTAGATCATTCGCATTTGTTTCTCCTGTTATTCAATATCGAAATAATTCTATTATGATTCCATGCATGCTTTAGTAAATATTAACTTCTCTTAATATCACAATGAACACAACGAACTGTTAGATGTTATAAAAGCATGAAATATTTCTGCAGTTTTCTGTTTCTCTTTTCGTTCTATCGGTAATGTTAGAATAGAAATGTAACCAGCCTAACACACTGCAAAACACCGAAGCGCCTGATGCGAGGGATTTGACCCAACAAGTGTGTAAATATCGACCATACTCAGTGCTACGTGCGGAATGTATAGATTTTTAACGAACCTAACTAAATGAATTCTATTTATGAATTTTCTAGTATCACCATGAAAGAGAGACAGGGAAAGCGAGAAATAGAGAAATGCTGTCCTAATTCTGTTTCTTAGCATTTAAAAATCATTTTTATTGATTTCAATGCCTGACGTCATACCGTCATAATTTCTTCCATAAATTAACAAACTATGCTACATGAAAAGATGACGAAATATAATTCAGGGAGAAAAAAAAACCCGATTCGAAACAACGAAATGCTACAAACCAAATGAGCTCATCTAATATATCGGCAGATTAGCGGATTAGCAGATTAGGATGGGGCAAGGTTCTTATATAATTTCTCCCTGGAAAATCAAGGAATTAAAAAATTAATGTGCTGGCGATAGTTCACCGGTTCATTTGTTTGGTTTCCCCAGCTAAATCCTTCATTTTAATCTGGTAAATTTGACAATTTTTTCGACGGATTCATAGTTAATGAAAAAATTGAATGTGATTACAGGGTTGAGTGAGGATCCATACACAGATATACGTTCAGTTATGGACTAAAGTAAGTGAATAAAATTCAGTTATTGAATTATGTTTCATAAATCTACAAAGTTGACACTTAATTAGCTTTCTGCCGTTGATACGGTTGTGGTTCAATCATTTAACTAGACAAATGGTATGGCGCTGTAACGAACCCTATACGAACAATTTCTTCTAAACGTGAATCGAGACTTGATTTCAGTTTCTCACACAAACTTTCGTATGGGTGATAACTAACATAAGAAGAACATTTGTCGGAACTACCAGGCAGTATAGATTTATGAACGCACGATAGGAGGCGACCACAAACAATGTATTGTGTAAAAAGAAGAAATAAACTGAACATGGTGTAACGTATTTGCTTGTTACGTTTCTCTTTGATACCAGCCATAATCATAATTTAAATATTGTTCTTGCTGCCATGGTTACTGTTATCTATATTGACGGTAAGAAGGCTCCATTGGTACTGGGTGACTAAAATGGCTCAGCAACGAATATGGATAACACTCAATGAAGAGGAGAGGGAGGCGGGGAGGCAGGGGAGGGTGGGAGGGGTTGGGGGAGTTGGAATAACTACCAATTCTAATTGCGGTATAGTATCTAAGCTATATAGTACTATATTGAATTGACTCAAGGAAAATAACAACTTTGAATAAATACTGAATGAAACTATTAAAATTGGTATAAACAATTGAAGTCCCCAACTGAAATATAACCAGTCGATATTATTGTTAATGACTTTGACTTCAAAGTGCGTTGTCATATTTTGTTTTTGATATTTCTTAATCAGTTTTTCATAAAAAAGTAGCATCCGATGATTCGGAGATCTAATAAATGGTCCAGTTGACACTAATTTATGTCATGTCCAAAACTCAATATTTTGCTTAGACATATGCCAAAAAAAAAAAAACTAAATAAATAAGAAAGAATCATACATTTTGATCATTGCAAACCAATAAACTATCAACTACAATTGTAACAACTACCACTTTAATTTTGTTCAATCATATATACGGTAATTGAATCCAGATAAAAGCAAACAAGAAATAATAATGAATGAAAGTTCATCACCCATTTTACAGTCCCCTTCTCCTCCTCCTTAATGACAATTCATTACCAGCATGTGAACGCTATCGTTTATTGACTAATTCATTCGAAAAGTTAACCAACCTATGGAGAGTATTTACATAAACATTCGATTTGAACGAAGTGTCAAATTTGTAACAATGTTACTTTCGCGTGGTTTCCTTGTAGGATGTATATAGCGCGTATGATTGTTTACGTTACTACTATAGAGAACAGACGCGTCTATATAATATAAATTGTTATCCTCATGTGAAATAATTGATTGCCTGCCTCTGTAACACAAGTCCACCCAACTGTGTCATTGAGTTATTAATTAAATGACTTCTCAAGGTGAACTATTTTGTGGAATGTAATGAAATTCTACGCAGTTAATTCAATGTGATCGCCGTAGTGTGTTATCAATAAAACAAATATAATGTTAGGCGGTGTATATAGGATCGATATATTAAAGAGCAAGGTAAGTGGCCTTGGCCGTCATCCGTTAAAGGTGTATACATTACGTTCGCATCAGTGGGGTTATTTCTTATATTATACGTTAGTCCAGGTTATCGGTTATCGATGATTTTCTTCTGGCCGAAAGTTATTGCTCATTCAGTCTCGAGTCCCACGTCTTCTTGAAAGTGGGGGTGTGGGGGCGGGGGGGGGGGGGTGTGGATAGGGTTGGCAGTGGACCATGTAAGTACATGAGTCAATCTTTTAGAACTAATACCATATTTGTTTAAATGGTTTTGTCTTCACAGGAACAAAAAACTATAACGTGCGTTGTAATAGATAATCATAACAAAAACGAATATCACAAAATACGGAAGCGAATCGCCAGTCTGACACGCACGATACCATCGGCGTATCCGGTGGTTAATAGGAACAAGACCCCTTCCTCCGGTCGAGCTCCTGCTACCGTTCGCATCACCATCCCCCTCCCTATATCACTGAGATCGGGGTATACATAGTTATTCAAAGCACTGAGCAACATCTCATTATTTTAGTCCAGGTTATAAATATATATTTTTCTGTCCCATGTATTTTCTTTCTCTGTCTTGATTTTGCCCCTATGACTAAACGGTATGTGTGCGTTTGGATAGATATCGCAGTTGAATAACACTGGGTGATACATGATAATAAAGATTATCAGTTTACTATCAACAATGAAACTGATATTCCGGTAGATTTGAAACTATAACGGTACCTTTGTTTTTGGTTTTTGTGTGTGAATCATAATCTAACATTTCCATTGTAAACATCTATTTAACATTTCCAACGTAAACAACTTTTCTTTTTTTTTCAATTCATAAATTATATAGTTCAGCAATATTTGAACAATGAAGGTCTTCCGATGCGAATTTGAAGTAACTCTCAAAAGTCCGATGAATTCTTTATGATGTTGTACCTGTTTATAGTTGGGTCAAAGTGATGACAAAAATCCGTCGACAGACTAAGGAAGCCCAATGTATTGTTTTTATCCATTTTTCGAATCCATGTAACGTAACCTTTTACAATACCCCTTAACAATAGAATTCTTCTGAGGACATGGTGATTATTTTCAAATGACGTCTGAGGACTTGGTATTCCCTTGTTCAAGTCCTCAGTCAAGATTCAAAGCCAGTACACAGACACATACACACACATTCTATGTAGTTGAGTATTTGTATGAAAGTACACTTGTCCATGAAGAATGCGTTTGGATGTTCAAATTGGTGACGCTATACACAATTACTTTAACGAATATTTGTGGTTTGACGCCAGACACATGCGTTACTGGATCACCCGTCTGAGTGGTATACGCGTGCGATTTTTTTCTTCTTCTCAAAACGTCTTTGAAATTAAACGTTTCACTGAAAATGAGCAAATATGGTTTAACAATTCTCAATGACAGATCGAATAAAAAGGGGGCGATCTAGAAATATACCAACTTTTTTTTATACATGTCTAGAAAGTCCTCCAAAATCGTAACAATCTGCTGTAGTAGAGGTAACTTGCATTCATTAAGTTAGTATCAATAATGTTTAAGGCGTACAGATATATTCTGCTAGCGTTGGATATCGAAGGACGAATGAACAAACGAATCGTATCAATGAAACAGTTCATTGACCACTAACGCGTAAAATATATGAGTTAATCCCCAGAAGGCGTGTACTTAAAACGTGCGCACGAACTTATTGAAACAGTGATGTAAATACATTCATTGTCTTTATTTCCTAATTTTTCTTTATTTTTAGCTGAAAATCTCAAGATAGCATGGATTTATACCGTCATCTTTGTTTTCTAATTAGCTCTATTTCGCTTTTCTTTTTAACAACTTCACAGTGTCTAGGATTACCTTGTATTTGATTTCAGTTAATCCACTTAATCTTGTGTCACATCTAATGAATCCCCAAAATGGCCTCGTTAATCTATTAATTCACTGGGCTTAGTTCATGACGCACATGCATGCAAGTCGACGGGGTGATTGCTCGCTAATACACGATCATTAATCAAACGATCGACGTTGCCTTCGATAAACTATACACAAAGATAGACTTTTTGATGGGGAGTAGGCCTACAAAATGTCATTCCCAGGGTCCTCGTTACGTTCGTATAAATATAGCATATCCTGAAATAGATAAAACAGTAATGCCGTTTAATAAATCGCGATTGGATACGGCATTAACAATTTTTTAACCGCATATTATCTTCCGATCCTAAAACTAAATTTAAGACGAGCTCTCCTCTATAACAACATAACTCGTCTAATTAATGTTTGTATTTCACGTATCACACAAATCACTTAATTGACGGATCTGCGTTTGAATGTTAACCCTTCTGTAGGATGGTATAGTGAAGAGCTGATCCGGAGGGATGGGGATGGAGATGTATACACTCAATTATATACCGAATGTATAGCCTAAATCCCTCTATCCTGGAGTAGGCTTGAACGACCCAGAGACACACATTCTCTTTAAAAAGGAAGAAATCCTGGACCCGCCCCGGATGGACAAATCCAAATTGTACTTTTTGTTTTCGTAATTTTCTTTTCGTTCATTAAGGGAGTTTCGCTAGTCACTCTCTACCGTTAGTTTCTATATGAGAAAATGCGGTATAGTGAACTCATTTCTTATATAAAATTGTATGCGGTAATCACAGTGTAAAAAAACTAACCATGGTACAAAATGTTACTTAAATTCTCAATATATTTCACCATTGCAGCCATTTTGTATTGGACTTACAAAGATTGTTAACGACAATTAACGACATTTCTAAGTTGAGAATGATGATCACAGCTTGAAATAGTTTTGCTAGAAATGAAATATCCCCAAACACTTATTGTCAGTTAACGATGTAGTTAACTGTATATATCGACTGATAGCAACTGAAAGGTGATGAAAGTGGTGGCAGCATTTACAAAGACCTAAGAAGTGATCAAACAAATATCCTAACATGTGTCTATCAGATGATAAATAGCGACCTCTTTTTTATTTGTGCTATTGTCTGTGAGTCCTCCAAAGGATTAACCATAGAAGGTTAACATGAACATAAATTTCATTGACGAGTCTTTTTTTTCTTTAATCAGTTGAATCTGACTCACAATTGACGCAAAAATCAAATATGACATCGAATTCTTCCCGATGGCGACATAGGCAAACTTCACTTTGAAGTAATCATACGATAACACGGGAATACTTATTCAACCTCCCCATAGCTTATGTAAGGTAGATATATTACGACAAGTTTGACAACTGCAACAAATTCAATCGATTATTTATATTGAACATCAGTTACATGACTTCATAATCATGACAATGTCCTAAGGGTAGAAAATTTTCCCCCTTTTTCTTATTTTTCTGTCCCGAATGGGTCAATTCGATCCCTGGCGTTGATTGACAGGGGATTAACGTCCTTTAAGTTGGCCCCTTGATTTTTATGTTATAAAATTTTAAAAGTGTTAGTAAATCTCATCGCATTTTGAAGTTGAAATCGTTACAAACGATTCTACTTTTCATGTCCATTACGCCTCCTCCCAAGTGGTCAACGATATTGCCACTTTCAAATTCTTAATATTTAAAGCCTTTTTTTCTGGTGCCACTCAAAATGACAGTGTTGATTCGAAAATTAAAGTTTCTTACCTTAAGGCCTCGATATGTCCATTTTGCTTTCTCCATACAAGAACAGATAGCGTGGCATCAATTGATTTCCAGAAACACACTCGGGACAATGAGTAATACCATTTCTGAATGAAGTGAGTGCGGATGAGTATATTTACGCGACAAATTTCAGACACTTGTCTTCATTCACGGGGCGCCGTTTGTTCCCTTTTTTCCCTCTGTAGTCTAAAGAAAGTTTGACTTGTTGACAGAAACCCAAAATTGTCTATTCTGCAAGAAGAAAGGAATGTAGAGAATAATTGCTAGTATAACTTTGTCTCTTTATTTTTTTTAAAATATAAAAATAACATTTAAATGCATTTAAATACTTCTTAAGCGTTCATTATATGAGTATTGACAATATGACAATATTAAGATTTTCGATTGTTTACCTGATAGATATTGAAACAATTAGCACGTGGGACCTATTTTTAATTATAGATTGAAAATAATGTCGCATTCCAAAGTGTAGTATAAAGAAATTGCAATCGACTTGGTTCCGATACACAGATGTTACGAACCAACGCCACAGTAATTAAGAACATATTCAGGATTTAGCTGTAATATTATTTGAGGAGCCCTGGATGCACAAAATAACATTGAAATAGATATACAGTGAAACTACATCTTAAATATTTACCAACTTCATTACTTATCTAATTAAGCGGGAAAAGGCTAGACTAATGACAACGTCCTCAATGAACATGCCCCTATAATCTGTTTGCATTAATTATATGTAAAAACAATAGCCTAATATATTCAACTGATCAATATACGAATTCCCCAATATCCTCTATATAATATACTACAGTAAATATTTGACTTGGTAAAATTTCCATATAATTCTTGGAAACATTATGTTTGTAATTGCATTTTTAGAAGTTGTGAAGATATAGTCGATATTTATAACGATTATATATTTGTAAATGTGTCCCCAGTCATATGACTGATATAAACTACTTCAAAATTGAACCTGTATCGAAAATTATTAGTTTATATAACAATCAGACATTTCAAAACTACCACTTGAGAGACTTATCGTGTTACCACGAGCCAGTCGCTTTTAACAACTGCAAAATACAAGTTTAGATTTACCACTGTTATATAATAGCGGTATATTGTACAGTTATTATAATGGATTTGCTACTCCGCTTTCATTGATTAAATGATAATTATAAATACAGTCAAAGAAAATATATGAAGGCAAATTAGAATGGATCGTTTGATTCTCTACGTTAATATTAAGTTGTATAAAAGTAAGTTGGCGTGACGTTTCGATCCTAGCAGGATCTTCTCCAGATGCTAAATGACAAGTCATTCTATTACACAGGCTCTCTAGTGGATAAGCAGTTTGCTAACAGTTTTATTTTATTTTAATATTAAGTTGTTAGTACCAACAAATATCTTCATAATGATTTCATGTTCTTGAAAATCATCTTGATGTAACTCTAATCACAGAAACTTGTAAACTATGTGAGCAAATGTTGTCAAATTATTAAATAATTGATTTCCTTTTTTATCATTATTCTGAAAAATAAAGCTTGAAAATATCCCTTGTTTTATTTAGTGAGTTATGTGTGATTCATTTGAGAACCAAACTCATAAAATATTTACCTGTTATGAATTATAAAACGTAGCCTGTGACACTTAGTAACAAATCCATTTCTCTCTATTATGTATGACATGATAGCAAAACAATTTAGTAAGTTGTCGCTGAGTGTTCGTATAATTAAAATATTTATGGAACAACAACACATGAAACAAATATATATTACACATAAACTTCTGTCGCTTGTCAAATGATTGAGTTACGTATGAACAGTTGAACATTTTGCAGAAAAAAAATCGGTTGTGATGTGCACAGTTGATATAACGAGTGAACGACTTGCACCGTGCTTTAATTTGCAAATACAGGGTTTTCAAAACCATACCAGCAATAAATTAAACGATTGTTATTAAGGTAAACGCTGTTTAACATTTACTATAAATACAACGAGCTGGAGTGACCATTTCAAAGCTATTGAAGTTACCTGTGATATACACGTTCCCCTTTTTACAAATTAGAAAGTCGTTTGAATAATGCGGTATAGGATAACCAATTCTTGTATGTAATATAATGTTAGGTAAGACCTTAATCGTATGTAACTTATTGCCGTTTATGAATGTAACTGGTTTCGACAGTTGCTGTTCTGTAACTGCCTTTACACATTTGAAAGTCAACTGAGCTGTCATGATCAAATTACTGAAGCTCATGCCGACGAGTGGATTAAAATAATCCACCCATTGACCAATACTCGAAGTGAACAAACAACATAATCCTTGTAAAATGACCCCCTATGAGATCGAAGAAACGTTTTGTGTACATACCATATTAAGCATCATCCAATGTAGATGTATCCATACGTAACATATAGACCACATTGAATTACTTTCCCTCCCGCCTTGTCAATGTATCAGTACTAATAGAGCTAAACCCTAAATTCACTGTGACGTCCAAGTATGTCTTTGATCTCCTAATTAAAGGCCAAATTAAATTAACTCCACTTCACTTAAGCAATGATACTCCACAGGGAATTACTTTACGCGGAGAGTTTAGTCAGCTAAAGTGACTGTCCCTCAGGCTTGCGTTGTTTGATGATCGTTTACCGGTAATACACAAAGGATTTAGGAAGATTTACGTGGGAAGATAGTTTCGAAAGCAAGTTCCGTTTCTAAAGAAGATATTTTGTTTAGTGAGTAGTGAGAGCAAGATGAAAGGGGGTTTATTATGATTTAAAAAATATCGATATAGATTTCTTAGTATTTCTTAATATTTTAATGATATTACAATTTTATACAGTTTAATTAAACCGTTCCAACTCGTTTGACGAATGTGTTGAGAATAAAATGCATTCAGCGTGTTATAATTACATTATAGGCCTTTATCATACAAAGGTCAAAGAATATTTCAACGGAGAGCTACTATGATAAAAGGTACTACAATATCGCTGTCAAATCAATTGTACAATCAAATGTCGTTTCATTTTAAATCCGTGGAACAAACTCGCGGCAATAACAATACAGACAATAGAGGTGCAGTGTTAGACCACTTTATAATGAGTACATTTTACTGGTCATAGTTAAATTTAGACATTATATATAATTATTTTAATATATAATCTTAAATTGATTAAGTAACAAATATTAAGGAAGATTTATTAGATACTATGAACTCATCGTTGTCAATAATTTTATCCCCCCCCCCCCTTAAAAATAATAAATGAACAAAGAATGTCAACGTGAATTCTCCTAATGAATATCACATAACGAAGTTCGTTCCTTCTTCGTCAAACGTATATTTTTGTTAAAATAAAATAAAATAAAAATAAAATATGCGAAATGGTTACAGCCTTGTCAAGTTTGCATTAATCTAAATTATTTAATATGCTAATATAAGATGCTTGTTTGAACACGTCAAAGCGAATTAAAAAGTGGGATTGTAAACAAAATTAATTATACCCTGATCCTTTAAATTAAGCAACTGAAAAAAAAAAACATGAAGAAAAGCTAACTGCAGACCTAGATTTAGTTTGACGTATTCTAAGATACTGCGGTAAAGATATCGTTCATCTATCACTCAGTTAGACGACTATAAAATGCCATAAGTAATCTCGCTTTGTTTGGATTAAACTAGGAAACACGAGCAAGTTAGTCTGTCTGTTATCATGTATTCCCCGAGATCGTATTTCTTTCATTAATGTAGAGTAGAACACAACATGATAACATAGTGAGACACTGGTGTGTGAAAGGGTCGTCGGGGACCATGGCCTCATTTTCCGTCGTCAATCGTGGGGGGAAAAACGTTCAATCAGGGGATTTGCTTTTCAAAATTAGTTATTAGCAATGCGTCTAGACCAATTAAAGACCAAATCTATAGCCTAACTATAGCGTAACATGCAACAGTGTGCCTCTAAGCTGTCATAACTGTTTACTGGGGCTGTACACTAGTAACGCCCCCCCCCCCCCGCTACTATACATGTCAGCCATGTCAGCCACACAACCTCATTTGTAACAGTTTTGATACCCTACACCTTTCCATTAAGATTCATGTCCCTATCTTAACCAGTCGGGGATTTTTTCTTTCTTTAATTATGCCCCCACGTTTGAAATGCTACCACAAGATATTCACAACACCATTTGCCTACAACCTATATAGTATGGTCTCTTCACTGTCTTCATGCCCTCAACTAAAAATATGATATAATATTTGGCTAATTAATCCCTCAAACAGAATAGGCCTTTTCCGTTGATATCACCTAGCTGCAATTCTTCTTCTTTTTTTTTCTTCTTTTTTTTTGTAACTTAGATATCGCGAATATTCTATTTGTAATTTTCTATTATTTAAAATCAAATTCTGTTTTATTAGGAGTGTCGTCGCATCTATTTTTACTCTCCGTCAAAAGTTATCAAGTGAAGCTTTAACTGGACGACTGGAGCACGCTCCAATTATCAAATAGGTTTAGCCCGTGGGGTAGCAAAGATACACATATTAAATGGATTATACGCGTAGTAACAGGAATAGGTCGTCCTTACTACTTCCAGTTTGATAAATCTTAGAGAGAAGTAGACGTTTCCCTGAGATTCTCATGTCATCTTTCATTATATAGCATAGGACATGTACCTTTCAATCCAATGTAGACAGGCAGACACACACACACACATACGCACACACAAAGATTTTGATTTTGGTGTCTATGACGTCATAGCAACGCGTGTTTGGTTATTGGAGTAGATAGTTGGGAAGATTGAACATGTTGATGGAAGAGTTTTCCAAAGACATTTGATGGATTGGAGAAAGTGGCTCTCCATGGAGCATGATTTATCGCTATAGTTTTGCATAATGAAAGATTTAAAAAAGGTCATAACAGAACATATAAACATACCGTCATGAATGTTAACATAATTCGCAGTAGACAGTTTGCCCATGTAATTGGAATTGCTTTCTTCGTTAAACTAGAAAAGGTCACTATTGCCTAAAGTTACTACTTAAACTTACTAAACAATACATGAAATATCAAGCTCTACAAAATGTAATGACAGATATAGTATTGTCAAGCTCGCATAACAACGGGGAAAGCATTCTTTAAAGTTTGTATTACCTGTATGCATGAAGCAAGGAGCACAAGACGCGGACTCAGGAGAAGGATGTATATGTCCCCTATTTTTATCCAAACACTAGAAAATAAAAGTAGTATCTAGCATAACCTTGCATGTGGACCTACCTATAGGTCTAATTGGAATGCAACATCTCAAGTCATTGGTGTGTGTGTGTGTGGGGGGGGGGAGTGGGGGTGAGGGAGGCGCTATGCATAATGCATTTACCTGGAAGAATATCTAAAGATACTTGATATCATTTGTTTCATAAGCGATAGTATGTAACACTAAACTTGAAAGAAAACCCGGCCTCTGTATTTACTTCATTTTACTAAGACATTTATAGAAAAATATTAAGTTCAACAAATGGTGTGTTAATTTTGTTAACTTCTAAAAATGTTAGTAGTTGAATATGAGGATGAAAAGAATTACGGAGAGGACGTAGTTATGCTCACCCTTAAATTCAAAATGCTCAATTTCTTGGAAGCTCATAAAAAAGGTATTATTTATTGAACTTAATTTCTTACAAGATTTTGTTTTTATTAATCAAAGCTAAAACATTTTCAGTACTGAATAATCAAAGGAGTGATTAATAAATCATTTTAATGATCACATTTTCCACGAAGGTTACAGCCCCCGCCTTAAAAAATGACATGCGGTTGTTCAAACGCACTCAAATGCTAACAAAATACAACGTCGTGAGGTTCTTTGAACATCTAAAATCATATGATTGAAAAAAAGATAAAAAGAATAATAAATATTTCATTAAAAAATTTATCCGACTTAGTTAAATGTTCAGAAATTATACGAAAGTGATGCAAAACAAGGTCGTATACAGTCACAACATTATTTCAGAAAGACTTTTTTGCAATTAAATATTTCATTATTTTTTTTTAAATTGACATTAACCTTGAAAATGCCCAAACTGGCAGTGAAAAAAAGTACTTAAGGCAACCTGCAAGGTATAATCATTAGCCCTGAACAGTGAGGATGATCACCTGCAGTATACCCACCATGCTCCCACGGATCAGTTAATCGCTATAGGGGGTACCCTGCAAGGATCAATGATGTTTCAAGGCTGACTAAACATAATATTATTGAGCACAATTTTAAACTGTATCTCAGAGTTGAATTCACGAGTTGATTAATTGTTTACTAATTATTGAAGACGACAAGAGAAGTTCGCTTCCCTAAGGAAGCCTCTTTTAATTCTTAGGGAATTGATCTAATGGTCTACGTGGTATACTAAATAGTCCATCCTTTTACATTGAGAAGCCTCGAGTGGTTAAAGGATCATTAAAAGGCGAACAAAAATATTTAAAAAAAACTGACAGGCGCATTAAAAAACACAAGATAGGCAGATTTTAGTGATGATTTAACGGTGCATCATATTATGAAGTTACCGTATGTTATGACTAAACTCACTGATTCACTTGAAAAATGCCTGAACACTCTACATTCAAACATCTATAAACACAGGCATACGGTGATAGAAAAGTCAACCTTGAGGTAACAGTTTCAGTTCATTTCAACATATTTAATAATAATATATATTCCAATCTCCATTCAATGCAATTAATTAGTATAGATCAGTTGTTGTGATCATGGCCACCATTACCGATCTACAAGAGTAATCGTCTGTGTATGATGATAATGTTCAAAAGAGCCGAATATTGTAGTGACGTCATCAAGCTCTGTGTTTGCCAACGTTTGTCCTCAATTTATTATCAGTTGTCATAAAGACTCACTTGCTTCAATAGCAGATCTTCAGTCCTATATATGTAGGCTATATTTATATATATATATATATATATAGATATATATATATGTGTGTGTGTGTATATATATATATACTATATATATATATATATAGGCCTATATACATATGTATCTGTATATATACTATATATATGCCTACATAGGCCTATATGCTATACATATATATATATATATATATGCTATATGCTATATATATATACACACATATATATATATATATATATATATATATATATATATATATATATATATATATATATATATATATATATATATATATATTCTTCATCTTCTTCCAACTTAATAATGTATATTCTTCATAATTTCAGTAACATAACTCATGCCTCTGTCAAAGTAAACATTATGAAAAACGAAGATGTTAAACAATTGACAGAACTCATATTTTTGTAGATATGTAGGCCAAGAGGTACTTCTCAGACTTGCTCAAGTGTTCGAGTTAGCATACATTAGAATATTGTAGACATAATATCTCGAAGATGGGTCAAATTAGTCTTAGTTACAAGGGGGTAGGGAAGAGTAAGGGGATAGAGGGTGGCTTCATCATAGTCATGTTACCCTTCGTATTCTCAATTATTCTGAAAGTTGATTCTGTAATCTTTCTTTTCGTTATAGTTCATATCAAAACTCGTTCATAATTCCAACTATACACCCTTTCTTTTTATTTTATTTTTAACGACTCTTGTCAGCAACTTTAGTACTCGAGATGATTTCACGAGGTTCCAAACGTAACGCCATTAAAAGCTTTTATCCATTAACCTAATATAAAGCCCCTGTTGTAGCAAACAACAAGCTTGGCATCATTCTTCTTTTAAAAAAAAACATTCTTTCAGCAGATTAAGTTCTGTATTGTCTTGAATTACGATATATTATCAATAATTAAATATTAGCCAAAATATTATTGATACATTTCAGCAGAATGATTTAATGTCAGGGAAGAAACACATTTACTTTGCGACTTGAGGTCCACTAAGAAATGACACATCCATTCGCTAATAGCATGTTCATTATATATATAAACAAACATGATATTTCTTTTCTTTTTGACTCTGTCGTCACTTATGAATAATTCGCCAACCTCTTGATTTATTTGTAACATAACTCCAACAGATGACCACGATAAAGCAATAAATACTAGTCAAGCGTAGACGAAAGATCAATAAAAAAGTTCAAGCAACGTGAGATTGCCACGTTTTTGTACTTGGCTTTAATTACAAGACAAACTATATCAAAATTGTAACAAACAAACAAGTATCTTACATTGGTAAGTTGTAACGTAACGGCATTGAGTCACAAACATATATGTGTGTATCATTTGCCCTTAACTTTGATAATTATTGTATCAGTTGCGTGCAAAATATTCCAAAATAGTGTGAGTTGGGGAGTGGTGGTGGTGGGGTGGATTGGGGGGGGGGTTGGGGGACGTGATTCTAAACTTCCACCGATTGGTTTAGAAATGGACTAAACCTTTATTAAAAGGGCCAGAGGTAATTGATAGATTTTATAAAAGAGGAGGTTTGATACTGTGATCGTTTAAAGCCGACCCCCCGGTAGTCGAATCTCGGGATCCTCTTCCAGAAAACAATGATTAGACGAAAATGATGCATTCTGAATCCATTTAGACTTTAAATTAAGTCTCTGATTAGCTTACTTGTGGTAATATATACTCCTGAGTGTGTGTGTGTGTGTGAACGGTTTAGAAGGGGTATGAGGGGAGGGGGAAGACACCCCTAGCAGTAAGTGGGGGGAGAGAGGAATACACCCCTAGCAGTGGTTGAAATCCTTCCCGGCAGAAAGTAACAATCCCCCGACTGAGCTATTCCACCCCCCGACTGATGATCGAAGTTGGGGGTGGCATGACCCCTCCCCCACCCACCACCAACTCTCACTGCCCTCGTCACTGTCTTGGGTGACACCACGAAGTAGGTTGTTGGCACCCGTGTATATAATTTCATGAAAAAAAAAACAAGTAAAATTTGTGCAACAACCCTTCACTTGCGCAAGTTTGGTAAGGTTCAAGCAACATATTATTATTATTAGATTATACTTTTAACCTTTCAAAGTTTTGATAAAGTTTATGTGTAATTTTGACGAATGAAATACGACAATACATGTTTAATGAATTAATGATATATCAAGCGAACGATATTCTGACATCTTTGTTTGAGAACATAACAATCCCATTCTTTTATGTTAAAATGATAATCGATATCTAACGGTAGTGTATAGGACTGTTTGTGAAGGTAACACGTACACTACTATTGGTCTATTATGGGATTGTTCCAAGTGATTCTGTGTTTTGGTTTTCATGAAATTTTACGACGTAGAAAGTTAGTTCAAATCTGTTTCAAAAGCGTAAAATAGAAGAAGCAAAAGGAAAAATCGGGGAAACATTTGATCTACTGAACGTCACATGGGAAATTAATAACATCACATTAGAATGTGATAGAGTATTATCATCACAACGTAATAGATTCATGTCTGTTTTTTGGTTCTTCTCTCTAATATTTAAACACAATACTAAATACATCCTATGGTTTCAAATCTTGACTAGCTTATATAATATTATAAATCATTTTTACACTTACATATAATATGATTGGAAATTGTAAAGGTCTATCTGTTTTCTCTCGGGGGAAAAGGAAAAAGGAACTTCAACCTTCTGCACAAATATTTAATCAACCCCTTACTCATGGAGAGAAGGGAAATTCCCTAAAAGGGCACACACAAATGGTGATGAAATGATATAACACATACACAAACACCCGCTAAATACCGACGCTTGTGTCAAAGTCCCAATCGACGCCCAATTGGGGGTCACTGATACGGTAGTCATAATGTTATGCCCCAGTTCACCGCCACTGCTTTATGTCCAAGTCGATATACCGTTCACTGGTGCTTATTACGTAACACTTTATATCGGTGTAATAAAGAATCGTACTTTAAATTAAACGTATGCATATAACAGTGTGTCAGATTTTCTAAACAATAAATATACTGAACCCGTATACCCAGAGAAACCCTTCACTGCACATCCACTGAACATACACGACACCGATCCACAAATAGACAAAACGAGGCTCCACCTAACCAAATGAATTACGACATGCTTCTTTTCCCCCTGTGTGTATTATGTATATAATGTTGTTCTAGTAATGCAGAAACAATGTGTTTACTTGCCAAAAATAGGAAGAAAGAAGGAAAGACATCTGAGTGCATTTGAAGAGGACTTATTCTGTCATGTGACGCCAAAAGACTAAGGATTTGGAGGGAAAAGTTCATTTTAGTACGACGAACCAACTCTACATCAAAAAGAAGTAGTACTTGAAAGTGAAATTTGATGACTTGTGACTTATTTGGCAAACATGACACCGTGAAAACTTACTGATAAGAGTAATAAAAAAAGGATATCGACCCTTGGAAGTATATGGTCTGTCTATGTTTATATGTAAACTGCAGTAAAGAAGAAGAGGAGAAAGTGAAACAGACGGGAAGAAATAATTTTTAGACTTTGCGATGGAGACTGCCTCCTGAAATACCCCGAGGAGGTAGTTAATATACTTTGGCTGGTAAGAAGTCACCCTTGTAAACTCTTTAAGAGATATATGCCATTCGAATGTAAAGAGTCCCGTCAAACTAATTGTAAGGTTCGGCAAATATTACTATTAAAAAAAAATAGACATTTTTTTTGGTTTTCCAGTTGTACCCGGGAGACGGTCTTTGACAGACCTTTAAGAAGAAAGGAAACTTAGTTATAGAAAATGATTTGTTATTGCAATAAAATAATTCCATATCTCCCTTTAACGGACGGGTTCAACCAGTTTGTCAGTTTCGTAATGTGTTTAGCGATTTAACGAACTAATTAGATATGTCAAAAGATTAAAAAAAAATCCTGGTTTCATTGTCCCATTGTTTTCAAATGTATGTTCTATTATTTTGTTATTATAAGTAAGTTTGTGATTCACACACCCTTAGCTTTTTTTCCGATACAAGAATACAATTATAAAATATAGAATGTAAAATGACAGATAATAATACGATATCATATGATTATGAACAATATATGATGTTACGATAATAAGTGGAACAACCGGGTCATATATCTGTTCAGCAGACATATATTAATTAATGATTAACTAATAATTAAATTCCATGATCAAAAGTCTACGATCAAAGTTTCTCTCTTATAGTATTATTGTCATCCAATAAGCAAGTATATAATTTTTCAAAAATTTAGAAATCCTTGACATAACAGCTTGAAATGAAAACTGACAAGATGCTTAATTAAATATCATTGGTATGGGTTTATGTTAGTAATTAGTTTAACATATTTGCCAATATCTGCTAACATCCAATTAACTGTTTTATTTGTCTAATTTAACATCATATAATTTGTATTATCATTGCTATGACTCAACAAAACCAATGAAGCCAAGAAAATATACTTAATTAATTAAGACTAGCAACAAAAGGAAAGTAACTGCAATACACCACCATCACACTACCGTCACATGGGTTCCAAACCTCATTTGCATATTACACGGATAATCATAATATGAGTCCTCGTATCCAATCCTTCATCCGACTGATTGCTGGCCTTACTTGAAGAAATATAAATGACATGGTATTCCGTTGTATAAGTTGCTTTTAAGTTTCACTTAAATGTTATTTAAGTACATATACAGAAGACATGACATCTGTGTGGATGTGTTGCATATGCAAATGCATATGCTTAAGCATACGCATATGTGTGGATGTTTTGCACATGCATAGATATGTATACGCATACGCATATGACAGGATGTGCTGCTTATGAATATACATGTATATGTATATATAAATACTCATATGTGTGGATGCATTGCATATGCATATATATGTAAATGTACACACATGTGTGGATGTGTTGCATGTGAATAGATATGCATATGTATATGTATATACGTAATGTGAAGATGTGTTGCATATGCATATATATGCATATGTATATAAATATCCATATGTGTGGATGTATTGCATATGCAGACTTGTATTTATAGAGTCCGTACTCACATTTTTATTCTAGCATTGTTAACTGTACCTATGATATGTACTCGTAGCCTAAATGAACTCGGATTTTGCAATAGTGTTCATATAGTGATGCATTCGTTTCTCGTTCCAAGTATGTCTTGGGTTAATGTTCCACTATTGCATGGATTCTTAAAATACATTTATTACTTTCAAGTAATATAATTTGTTACATTGTTTCATGTTTGTTATAGACAAATGTTTTCCTCTGGATATTCCTTACGGTAAAAACATTCCGAATTATATGTCATCTTATTAAATATCTTTTTTTTTCCAGTTGTTCATATAATTGAAGGATATTTTTATCGGTCTCAGATGTATATTAAATTCTTCGAACCAATATTCATAAAAATAGATGCTTACAAGCAAATTGCTGAAACAAGGGATATCTGTTCCTTTTATGTTCTTTTTTCCCTTGCAACTATCGCTGTGGATATGAAAGGTGGCAGTGGCGTAGGAAGGTACTTTTGAGTCGGGGGGGGGGGGGGCTGAAGACTGATGGCCGGCCTATGGAGGGGTCTATGAGGGGTCATACCGCGAATAGCAACTGTCTTTATAAAGTAACAGTTCGGATTGTGACTTGGGGAGAATTAAATTTTGTAGCATTTGAAAGCACTTATTACTTACTGCGCGCGTACAATGATACAATAAAGACATATTATTTAACAATTCCATATACACGTTACCAATGCAATCGATGATTTTTTGGCAACCCGCAGAATAATTGATTGGTCACAGTCTGAGCAAAGTATCCGTTATTTCATCCTCCTGCATCGATATATTTGTAATTAACGAAACTTGACAATCAAAATCTCTCCAACTTACTGAATTTGTCAGGCTTTTAAGAACTAGCCATGGTTTTTCATTTAAAAATAATCTCCTAAATAAATGAATTCATTGTAATAGTCGTGCCTTTGTTATCAACAAAAACAGACGGAGGAGAATGAACCAAAATTTAACCACCAGATTCTCATGATCTAATCAAATAATACTCTCCATTAAGTGTTACCGTTTATCAATTAATACTGCACGAGGGTGTGTTATCATGTCTTAAGTATAATGCTACACGTTGATCAGGTTGTACTGAAGACATATCAAACCTTCTCCCTCTCATTCGAGTGTAATTTTTTTTTGCAATGATCAGTCTTTTGTTATCTTCTAACATCTATACCATCTTGTTCATTAACGTCAAATGAAACGGCAATAATCACCACAACTTCACAGCTGAGACGCTATATAAAAGTACCCAAATATCACGTACGTTTAACTCTATACATATCAAGTATATTTGTTTCCTTAAAGGCAGTCAGCCATTAGGATACTTTTTCGAATCAATCTTCGTAAATACTTCAAGTTGTGTTTTCATAAAATTATAGGGATTTTTTTCCCCTCTCCCTAAAATCATGATATCTTCTTGTACAATATCTTAAGGGAATTATTACGGTGTACACAGCG